>NC_052312.1:18462237-18612237 GCF_016432855.1 Salvelinus namaycush
CTCCACCCCCCCCCTCTCTCTCTCTCTCTCTCTCTCTCTCTCTCTCACTCACTCTCTCACCCCACCCTCTCTTTCTCTCTCACTCTCTCACCCAACACCCACCCCCCCTATCTCTCTCCCTCTCTCACCCCACCCCCACCCTCTCTCTCTCGCGTTCTCTCTCTCACTCACTCACTCTCTCACCCCACCCCCACCCTCTCTCTTTCTCTCTCTCTCTTTCTCTCTATCTCTCTCTCTCTCTCTCTCTCTCTCTCTCTCTCTCTCTCTCTCTCTCTCTCTCTCTCTCTCTCTCTCTCTCTCTCACCCCACCCTCTCTCTATCTCTCTCTTTCTCTCTCTCTCTCTCACCCCACCCTGTCTCTGGTTCTCTATATCTCTCTCTTCATCTCAGCAGAATTCCCCTGATTATCCTGATGGTGATGATGATAATGACAACAAGTAAAATGTGCCACTGCACCCTCATTTAGAAGACAGGAAAAGCATGCTGGATGTGATGTCTCTTTTTCCTTTCATTTTTCTGCCGGCTTCTCCCTTTTCTCTCTCTCTGACGTCTCTTTTTTGATCACTCCTTCTCCTCCCACCTCCCGCCTTACCTCTCTTCTCTCCTCATCTTTCTTTTCAATTATCACTCTTCTTCTGCTCTGAGTGATGCCTCCATCTTATCTGTTCTCACGTTCTCCCTCTTTCTCCTCTCGAACCCTCTCTCCTCTGACATGTGTCCTCCTTCACTCCTTTCTCTCACTCTCTCATCCTCTTCCTCCCTCTCTCCCCCTGCTCTCTCCATCCTCTTCCTCCCTGTCTCCCCCTGCTCTCTCCATCCTCTTCCTCCCTCTCTCCCCCTGCTCTCTCCATCCTCTTCCTCCCTGTCTTCCCCTGCTCTCTCCATCCTCTTCCTCCATGTCTTCCCCTGCTCTCTCCATCCTCTTCCTCCCTGTCTTCCCCTGCTCTCTCCATCCTCTTCCCCTGCTCTCTCCATCCTCTTCCTCCCTCTCTCCCCTGCTCTCTCCATCCTCTTCCTCCCTCTCTCCCCCTGCTCTCTCCATCCTCTTCCTCCCTCTCTCCCCCTGCTCTCTCCATCCTCTTCCTCCCTCTCTCCCCCTGCTCTCTCCATCCTCTTCCTCCCTCTCTCCCTCTGCTCTCTCCATCCTCTTCCTCCATGTCTTCCCCTGCTCTCTCCATCATCTTCCTCCCTGTCTTCCCCTGCTCTCTCCATCCTCTTCCTCCCTGTCTTCCCCTGCTCTCTCCATCCTCTTCCTCCATGTCTTCCCCTGCTCTCTCCATCCTCTTCCTCCCTGTCTTCCCCTGCTCTCTCCATCCTCTTCCCCTGCTCTCTCCATCCTCTTCCTCCCTCTCTTCCCCTGCTCTCTCCATCCTCTTCCTCCCTCTCTCCCCCTGCTCTCTCCATCCTCTTCCTCCCTCTCTCCCCCTGCTCTCTCCATCCTCTTCCTCCCTCTCTCCCCCTGCTCTCTCCATCCTCTTCCTCTATCCTCTCTCCCCCTGCTCTCTCCATCCTCTTCCTCTATCCTCTCCCATGCTCTCTCCATCCTCTTCCTCTATCCTCTCCCCTGCTCTCTCCATCCTCTTCCTCTATCCTCTCCCCTGCTCTCTCCATCCTCTTCCTCTATCCTTTCCCCTGCTCTCTCCATCCTCTTCCTCTATCCTCTCCCCTGCTCTCTCCATCCTCTTCCTCTATCCTCTCCCCTGCTCTCTCCATTGTCTTCCTCTATCCTCTCCCCTGCTCTCTCCATTGTCTTCCTCTATTGTCTCCCCTGCTCTCTCCATCTTCTCCCCTGCTCTCTCCATCCTCTATCTTCTCCCCTGCTCTCTCCATCTCCTTCCTCTATCCTCTCCCCTGCTCTCTCCATCTCCTTCCTCTATCCTCTCCCCTGCTCTCTCCATCCTCTATCTTCTCCCCTGCTCTCTCCATCTCCTTCCTCTATCCTCTCCCCTGCTCTCTCCATCCTCTTCCTCTATCCTCTCCCCTGCTCTCTCCATCGTCTTCCTCTATCCTCTCCCCTACTTCTCATCCTCTTCCTCCCTGTCTTCCCCGCTCTCTCCATTCTCTTCCTCCCTTTCTCCCCCTGCTCTCTCCATCCCCTTCCTCTATCCTCTCCCCTGCTCTCTCCATCTTCTTCCTCTATCCTCTCCCCTGCTCTCTCCATCCTCGTCCTCTATCCTCTCCCCTACTCTCTCCATCCTCTTCCTCTATTCTCTCCTCTGCTCTCTCCATCGTCTTCCTCTATCCTCTGCCCTACTCTCTCCATCCTCTTCCTCTATCCTCTCCCCTGCCTCTCTTATCAATTGTCACACTTTTTCTCTCTCGCTCAACGCTGTCACGTGTACATGTTTACTCTTTCACATCTTTCTGGGTTTCTTTCTTTCCTCACTCCCTCTCCTCTCCTTCTCTCCCCCTCTCCAAGAGTCTCCGATCAAGCACATCTACGTCACTATGATCACTCAGAAGCTCTTGTGCTCTCCCTTCCTATCCTCCTGCACCCCCTCTCTCCTCTTTCATCCCTCCCTCCCTCACCTCCCCTCTCCCCTCTCTCTCTCCCCCTCTCCAGGAGTCTCAGATCAAGCGTATCTATGGTACTATGATCAACCAGAAGCTGCAGGAGTTTGAGGAGGAGGTGAAGCCTATAGGTTCCGTCCTGACCCAGGCCACCTTGGAGCTCTACTACTCTACCGTCGCCCGCTTCCTGCCCACGCCCGCCAAGATACACTACCTCTTCAACCTCAGAGACATCTCCAGGGTAAGGGCTACACACACACGCCATGGTATACACACAGACATACATACACACACACACACACACACGCACGAGTCATACTGAATGCATCGACTCTCACTCAATCTCTCTTAATCCTGGTGTTCAGTGGGTTTAGGTATAGATTAACAGTGGACTTGTGTTTCTGTGCGTCAATAAGCTGTCGTCTCCTCCTTGTCTAGGTGTTCCAGGGTTTACTGCGAGCTCACAGAGACTTCCACGACACCAAGCAGAGCATCACCAGACTGTGGATACACGAGTGCTTCAGGTATACTGCTCTCTATCCCTCGTATTAAACTGGCTGGTTCCAGCCCTGAATGCTGATTGGCGGACAGCCGTGGTATACCACGGGTATGACAAAACAGTTATTTTTACTGCTCTACTTACTTTGGTAACCAGTTTATAATAGCAATAAGGCACCTCGGAGGTTTGTGGTATATGGCCAAATATACCAGGGCTAAGGGCTGTATCCAGGCACTCCGCGTTGCGTCGTGCTTAATAACAGCCCTTAGCCGCGGTATATTGGCCATATACCACATCCCCTCGGGCCAGCTTAAATATATTATACTAAGACATAGGATAAGAGGAACATTCATTGTACCCAAGGAGACAGTAGTCTGTACCACTACAGTATATACTGTGTACATTCTGTCTGCCTGTGTGACATGCAGCACTGATGGGACAGTGTCCCTGACTCCTCTGGTCTCCTCTCCCCCCATCCCCAGGGTGTTCTCAGACCGTCTGGTGGACCAGAGTGACACAGAGGCCTTCGTAGGGCTGCTGGCTGAGAAACTAGGCTCTCTGTTTGAACTCACCTACCACAGCATCTGCCCCAACAAACAACCACCCATATTCGGTACTAACAAACGCTCACTCGCGGTATCACACACACACACACACACACACACACACACACACACACACACACACACACACACACACACACACACACACACACACACACACACACAGGAGCACAAACGCACACACACTCACATATGCAGGGATGTACACACGCATACGCAGACACACACACACACACACACACACACACACACACACACACACACACAGGGGACTGGGAGGATGGGATGGATTGTTCTTTAACTAGTCTGACTGATGAATGGATGTGTGTGTACATTGACAAGCGGACTGGATGAAGGATCGATTTAGGTATTGATTGATGAGTGGTTTGTAATTAGTAGCCCGGTTGGTTGGTTGATTGATTACAACAGCTCTGTCTCCCGAGAGTTGTTTACAGACATCTTGTATGTCAATATAACTACGTGTGTGTTTGCGTGTGTGTGTGTGTGTGTCTCTCTCTCTCTCTCTCTCTCTCTCTCTCAGGGGACTTCCTGAAGGAGCCTCGTGTGTATGAGGATCTAGTGGACTTCAAGACGTTGAAGGGTTTCATGGAGTCTCAGCTGGAGGACTACAACCTGACCCCTGGAGTGGTGCCCATGTCCCTGGTGCTGTTCAGAGACGCCATAGAACACGGTGAGTAGTAGGACTGATCGATCCTCTGTGATGATAATGATAGTCAGTATAGTACATGAATACTGCATATCACACAAAAACTTCAAATATCACAGCCATACAAAATACAGTCAGCACATCAAATCAAATCAAATCAAATGTATTTATAAAGCCCTTCTTACATCAGCTGATGTCTCAAAGTGCTGTACAGAAACCCAGCCTAAAACCCCAAACAGCAAGCAATGCAGGTGTAGAAGCATGGTGGCTAGGAAAAACTCCCTAGAAAGGCCAGAACCTAGGAAGAAACCTAGAGAGGAACCATGCTCTGAGGGGTGGCCAGTCCTCTTCTGGCTGTGCCGGGTGGAGATTATAACAGAACATGGCCAAGATGTTCAAATGTTCATAGATGACCAACAGGGTCAAATAATAATAATCACAGTGGTTGTCAAGGGTGCAACAGGTCAGCACCTCAGGAGTAAATGTCAGTTGGCTTTTCGTAGCCGATCACATTCAGAGTATCTCTACCGCTCCTGCTGTCTCTAGAGAGTTGAAAACAGCAGGTCTGGGACAGGTAGCAGGTCCGGTGAACAGGTCAGGGTTCCATAGCCGCAGGCAGAACAGTTGAAACTGGAGCAGCAGCACGGCCAGGTGGACTGGGGACAGCAAGGAGTCATCAGGTCAAGTAGTCCTGAGGCATGGTCCTAGGGCTCAGGTCCTCCGAGAGAGAGAGAGAGAAAAAGAAAGAAAGAAAGAAAGAGAGAAAGAGAGAATTAGAGAGAGCATACTTAAATTCACACAGGACACCGGATAAAACAGGAGAAATACTCCAGATACAACAGACTGACCCTAGCCCCCTGACACATAAACTACTGCAGCATAAATACTGGAGGCTGAGACAGGAGGGGTCGGGAGACACTGTGGCCCCATCCGACGATATTCCCGGACAGGGCCAAACAGGCAGGATATAACCCCACCCACTTTACCAAAGCACAGCCCCCACACCACTAGAGGGATATCTTCAACCACCAACTTACCATCCTGAGACAAGGCCGAGTATAGCCCACAAAGATCTCCACCACTGCACAACCCAAGGGGGGGCGCCAACCCAGACAGGAAGATCACATCAGTGACTCAACCCACTCAAGTGACGCACCCCTCATAGGGACGGCTTGGAAGAGCACCAGTAAGCAAGTGACTCAGCCCCTGTAATAGGGTTAGAGGGAGAGAATCCCAGTGGAGAGAGGGGAACCGGCCAGGCAGAGACAGAGAGGGCGGTTCGTTGCTCCAGAGCCTTTCCGTTCACCTTCACACTTCTGGGCCAGACTACACTCAATCATAGGACCATACTAGGACCATACCATACATTCATAGGACCATAGGATCATACTGAAGAGATGAGTCTTCAATAAAGACTTAATGGTTGAGACCGAGTCTGCGTCTCTCACATGGGTAGGCAGACCATTCCATAAGCTGTTTGCGTAGAAATTCTAGGGACAGTTAGGAGGCCTGCGTCTTGTGACCGGAGCGTACCTGTAGGTATGTACGGCAGGACCAAATCGGAAAGATAGGTAGGAGCAAGCCCATGTAATGCTTTGTAGGTTTTGCAGTAGAACCTTGAAATCAGCCCTTGCCTTAACAGGAAGCCAGTGTAGGGAGGCTAGCACTGGAGTACATCCTGTTAGCACACATCCCTGGTGTTTGGTCTTACCTTTTCATTACTTTGGCTCTTACTTTCCACCAAGAAAATATCTTCGTTTTCATATCTTACCAATGAGTCAGGTTCGGGATGGGTGTTGGTGTCTAGCTTTGCTGAGCATACAAACAATGTGTGTGTGTGTGTGTGTTCCCTCAGTAACCCGTGTGGTGCGTGTGATCAGCCAGCCCAGAGGGAACATGCTGCTGGTGGGCATCGGGGGCTCAGGTAGACAGAGCCTTTCCAAGATGGCCGCCTCCATCTGTGAGTACCTGGTCTTCCAGGTGGAAGTCACCAAGCAGTACCGCAAGCAGGAGTTCAGAGAGGGTAAGAGACCATTATATATTACCTACTACCAGCACATGGGTTGAAATACTTTTTGAAATCATTTCAAATACTTCATCTGTGCTTGATTGAGCTTGCCTAGCACAATGGAACCAATGAGGGGGAGACTTTCTAGTCAACTGCACTACAGAGGTATGAGACATTATATATTTGGACCTGTTCTGCAAGAGAAATTTGTCAAATTTGGTTGATCTGCCAACAGCAAGGCATTTGTTTAGAACAGGGGTCTTCAACCTTTTCTTGTCAAGGGACCCCCTCCCAGGAGACCTGGCAACCCAGGGACCCCCATCATATGTTAGCCCCCCCCCCAAAGAAATTCATGTCTTGTCTTATCATCACGTGAATGATAATGGAAAGGATATCAAATCAACATTTTAAAATTAATAGAAGTAATTTATTCGGTTGTTGCTAGCAACATTCTTATTATAAAAACATTTTCGCAGACCCCCTGCAGTACATCTGCGGACCCCCCGTTGAATACCTCTGGTTTAGAACATAATTGCACTGAATTACAGCACGCTGCTCAGGGCTGCTCGCTGCCTGAGCGTTTAATATGAGTTGAGTCAGACTGATAGCCGTACGTTCTGCTCTAATTAAACACAACACTTTATTTAGATGGCGTTTTCCTGTTTGTTTGTTGTTAGTTTATATTTTAGTTGCTTTTCAGCTGGTGCAGTTATTTTGATTGTTCAGGAATGTCCTACTTTGTTGAGTCAGATTCTAGGCCCACAACCTTAACCAAAATACTTTTGTCGTGATCACAACCCGGCAACACACACACACACACACACACACACACACACACACACACACACACACACACACACACACACACACACACACACACACACACACACACACACACACACATCCACTTTCGCACTCTCTGTCTCTCTCTCACAAACACACGCACACACACACACACATCCTTGAGTCTTCTCCTCCCATGCATGTCTCCTCCCAGACATAAAGAAGTTGTATCGTCTGACGGGTGTGGACAATAAGCCCACAGTGTTCCTGTTCAACGACACACAGATAGTAGACCAGTCTTTCCTAGAGGACATCAACAACATCCTCAGCTCTGGAGAGGTGCCCAACCTCTACAAACAGGACGAGTTTGAAGAGGTACGATTACTAAACAGGGTTTAATACAATGCAACGTTGGCATCTGTTATTGTGAAAGAGGGACTTTACACAGGTGCTAGTGCACTGAGTGTACAAAACATTAAGAACACCTTCCTAATATTGAGTTGCTGCACCCCCTCCCACCTCCCACTTTTGCTCTCAGAACAGCCTCAGTTTGTTGGGGCATGGACTCTACAAGGTGTCGAAAGCATTCCATAGGGATGTTGGCCCATGTTGACTCCGATGCTTCCCACACTTGTGTCAAGTTGGCTGAATGTCCTTTGGGTGGTGGACCATCCTTGATACACGTGGGAAACTGTTCAGCGGGAAAAACCCAGTAGCGTTGCAGTTCTTGACACTGAAACACACTGTTGTACACGGTGATCCAGAGCATCCCAAACATGCTCAATGGGTGACATGTCTGGTGAGTATGCAGGCCATGGAAGAACTGGGACATGTTCAACTTCCAGGAATTGTGTACAGATTCTTGCGACATGGGGCTGTGCATTATCATGCTGAAACATGAGGTGATGGCAGCGGATGAACGGCATGACAATGGGCCTCAGGATCTCGTCACGGTATCTCTGTGCATTCAAATTCCCCGTCGATAAAATGCAATTGTGTTCGTTGTCCGTAGCTTTTGCCTGCCCATACCATAACCCCACCGCCACCATAGGGCACTCTGTTCACAATGTTGACATCAACAAACTGCTCAACCACACGACGCCATACACGCTGTCTGCCATCTGCCCGGTACAGTTGAAACCAGGATTCATCCGTGAAGAGCACACTTCTCCAGCGTGCCAGTGGCCATCGAAGGTGAGCATTTGGCTGCTGATGTCGGTTACGGTGCCGAACTGTAGTCAGGTTAAGACCCTGGTGAGGACGACAAGCACGCAGATGAGCTTCACTGAGACAGTTTCTGACAGTTGGTGCAGAAATTCTTTGGTTATGCAAACCCACAGTATCATCAGCTTCCCGGGTGGCTGGTCTCAGACAATCCTGCAGGTGAAGAAGCTGGATGTGGAGGTCCTGGGCTGGCGTGGTTGCAAAGTGGTCTACGGTTGTGAGGCCGGTTGGACGTACTGCCAAATTCTCTAAAACGACGTTGGAGGGTGCTTATGGTAGAGAAATTAACATTCAATTCTCTGGCAAAAGCTATGGTGGACGTTCCTGCAGTAGGCATGCCAATTGCACGCTCCCTAAAAACTTGAGACATCTGAAGCATTGTGCTGTGTGACAAAACTGCACATTTAAGAGTGGCCTTTTATTGCCCCCAGCACAAGGTGCACCTGTGTAATTATCATGACGTTTAATCCGCTTCTTGATATGCCACACCTGTCTGGTGAATAGATTATCTTGGCAAAGCAGAAATGCTCACTAACAGGGATGTAAACCAATTTGTGCACAAAAAAAGAAGCAAGCTTTTTGTGCATTTGGAAAATGTCTGGGATCTTTTATTTCAACTCATGAAACATGAAACATGGGACCAACACTTTACATGTTGCATTGATATTTTTGTTCAGTGTTTATAATATATACTGTATGAATGAATGAAGGATTTTTTGTTGCTGTGTCAAATCGCCAGTTGGCAACCCATCCCTTATGGGATTAATTGACACATAAACAAACATTACAATAATTCACTGTGGTAATTCAGTGTTAATTCTTCTTCCGGTGTTTGCTGCAGTGTGCATCGCATAAAGAGTGAAACAATTTAAGATCAAAATCAGTACATTATTGTAAATAAGGTTATCCAAAAAATAATTACATCCCTAGAGCAGTACAAATATATACAGTACATACACACATACATAGACATACACTGCATATATACACATACAAACATACATACATAATATAATAATTTGTTCTTAACTGACTTGCCTAGTTAAATAAAGGTTAAATAAAATTAAAATAACTTACAGATAAATAAATACAGAAAAATGAAACAGAAGGCATTTGAACCCAGTCTGGCACAAAGAGAAGATTCATGTGAGAGACAAGCCTATACACAATCTATATACACACATCCGTTTACCACTTAGAAGCTAAATATTTGTATAATTTAATTATAGGTAGCCCTTTTTCTTTTATTCCAGGCTTTATCGAAATATTCCGCAAACAGAAATACACAATGGACAAAATACCACTTCAGTTTCTCCTCATTGCTCAGCCACATAATGCCAGGGTATATCTGGTGTGCTTTCTGGTATAAGAGAAAGCGTATATCGCGGTAGAAAGGGCAATAGAGGATCAAATTAATTTCATTCTGTATTTCTTTGACGTCGCAATAGTTACATAGTTGTAACGGTGTTCCTCCTCCTCTTCATACGAAGAGGAGGAGTAGTGATTTGACCAAAGTGCAGCGGGTTGTGAATACATAATGATTTATTAAATCAAACGATGAAACACGAAAACAAACACTTGGAAGGAGTTTACAAAATAACAAAACGGAGTAGACAGACCTGGACATGGAACTTACATAAAATACACGCAGAACTCACGAACAGGAACAGACTACATAAACCGAGACAGTCCCGTGTGGCGCGACAAACACTGACACGGACGACAATCACCCACAAACAAACAGTGAGAACAACCTACCTTAATATGACTCTCAATCAGAGGAAACGTCAAACACCTGCCTCTAATTGAGAGCCATACCAGGCAACCCAAAACCAACATAGAAACAGAAAACATAGACTGCCCACCCAAAACTCACGCCCTGACCAATAAACACATACCAAACAACAGAAAACAGGTCAGGAACGTGACAATAGTGTTTCATCTTCCATTTCACCACGATACCGACTGTATATTATCTCTCTATATAAGTACATCTCTCACAGAAAAGTCACCACAAAAAAATATAGATAAAAGTGTAATAGTGCTATCCAGCATGTGTGTGGTAGGCTAGTTTGTGTTTTCTGTGTTTGTTCTTATGTTGTTTTGTCTCGTTGTGTATGAACCTTTGACCCTGACCTCCTCGTCCAGGTGTCCAGTGCTCTGTCGGACTGGGCCAGGAAAGAGAACATCATTGAGACTCCAGACTCCATGTTCAACTACCTGATAGAGAGAGTGAGGAACAACCTGCACATCGTGCTCTGCATGAGCCCTGTGGGAGACCCCTTCAGGTAAGCCTGCACTCAGGACAGTTTCTGAAGTTAAAGAATGTACAGTGCCTGCTATATCTCACCAAGCAAAGCGATTAGTAATGTACAAAGCACTGAACACATTCAACAATAAGGGTTTGAGACAGAGATGAAAGCTTTTCCCGCGGCATCATCTGTGCTAATGGGCGACTAGTAGAGGTATCTTCCAAAGCATTGCCACCGTTCTCTCATGATCTGTTTCCTTCTCATGCTCTCTCTGTCTGAGTGTGTAAACCCCACACTCCAGCACAGCTGATTATCAGTATTAGAGCATAGGCAGCCGAACATGAACACTTGTCAGCTTGTTAATGGCTAATGTGCGTCCCGCCATCTCTTGTCTTGCAAATTAGGAATTGTGTTTAGGATGACACAGCGTTTTAGACCTGAGGCTTGCTGCGATTAGAAATGACAGGATGGATAGGAGACATGACGGCTGGGTCACTCACACACACACGTACACACACACCAGTCTGTCTCTCTCTCATTAGCGAGACAGGGCAGTGTTCACACATAATACCACTAATTGGGCTGGCAGGGCCCATTACCCAGAGCTAATCACCATGCTTTGGCTGGTGGCTCCAGGGCTGCCGTCCATTCCTCCATCCCTCCATTCCTCCATTCCTCCACCTCTGACCAGTATTCGTGGCCGGGAGTGAGAGGGGTTCTTACCAGGTCAACACAGTCACACTGGCTGTGTGATGGCATGACAGCAATTAGCCAGCAAAACCTAGTGGCTCAGACAATGGAGGTTGGGTCTCGGCAGCTGTTTAAGTTGAGTGGATTTAAGTTGCGTTTCTCCAAGAGCTCAACGTGATTTCCATCATTCACGACATTCACCTCCACACCAGTGTTTAGCACCCACCTGGGTAACGCACCCATTTAGACACAACTAGACTCAGAGCACACCCCACAACAGATTGAAACGTTTATTGAAATCAATGGCATCTTTGGATCTGATGAACTTGTGTGTTCCTCAAGAAACTATATCCGTCAGTACCCAGCCCTGGTGAACTGTGCCACCATCGACTGGTTCTCCGAGTGGCCCAGAGATGCCCTGTTGGAGGTGGCTGAGAGATACCTGGACGGACTGGCCCTGGGCACCGTGGAGGGGGTGAGACACACACACACACACATGCATATGCACGCACGCACACACATATAACACACATGCACTTCTATCTAACTGAACTTGGTTAGAAGGTTAGCCTGCTGTGTGATGTAGTGATTCACCCTCTCATCCTTCCTGTGTAGCTACTAGCTAGTCTTTTAAAAGACATTTATGAAGAGCAGCTGGGTCGTGAAAACCTCAGAGTTAAAAGCTTGTTTTATTGTAGTCTCATCTACTATGCTGTACCCACCACGTACACGTCACCTTCGCCTTCACACTCCTACACAACACTGCTTTGCTCTGTTCTCTGTTTCCACAATGGTATATAATGTTGTAGGAATGTCGTAGGAATGTTTACGGCCAGAAGTATTTTCCTGGCCACATGACCCGATCAGTAGAAACTCTTGGCTCTTGTAATGTTGTATAATGTTTCAATAGTGTTATATGGTCTTGTAATAAAGTTTTATAACGTTGTAATGACATTATATCCATGTTGGGGCTTTATTGTAGATCTAGACAAAGGTATCCAGTATTTTTGTGACCATGCACCAGTCTGTGGCCCAGTAATGTTGTATAACATTGTAATAACGTTGTAACAACGTTGTATCTTTGGGTGGATGTGTTCCTGTAGATCCAGACCAAAGTGGCCAGTATCTTTGTGACCATGCACCAGTCTGTGGCCCAGTAATGTTGTATAACGTTGTAATAACGTTGTAACAACGTTATATCTTTGAGTGGATGTGTTCCTGTAGATCCAGACCAAAGTGGCCAGTATCTTTGTGACCATGCACCAGTCTGTGGCCCAGTAATGTTGTATAACGTTGTAATAACGTTGTAACAACGTTATATCTTTGAGTGGATGTGTTCCTGTAGATCCAGACCAAAGTGGCCAGTATCTTTGTGACCATGCACCAGTCTGTGGCCCAGTTCTCCCAGAGGATGAAGCTGGAGCTGAAGAGACACAACTACGTCACTCCTACCAACTACCTGGAGCTGGTGTCTGGATACAAAAAGTAACTAACTACCATCCCCATTGCCAACTCAAAGTGTTCTTAGACTTCTCTCAATCTGTCAGTCATCTCCCTGTCTACCATGTCTGCTGTCTCCCACTCTTTGATGCAGTATATCTTTCACATTCTGTCTCTCTGTCTCTCTGTATCTATCTGTCTGTCTGTCTTTCTGTCTCTTCATCAAATCAAATTGTATTTGTCACATGCGCCGAATACAACAGGTATTACACCTTACAGTGAAATGCTTACTTACAAGCCCTTAGCCAACAATGCAGTTTTAAGAGAAATACCTAAAAAGAGTATGAGATAAGAATAACAAATATTTAAAGAGCAGCAGTAAAATAACAATAGCAGGGCTATATACAGGGGGGACCGGTACAGAGTCAATGTGCGGGGGCACCGGTGTCGAGGTAATTAAGGTATTATGTATTAAAGTGACTATGCAGATGTAGATAATAACGAAGAGTAGCAGCAAATAGTCTGGGTAGCCATTTGATTAGATGTTCAGGAGTCTTACGGCTTGGGGGTAGAAGCTGTTTAGAAGCCTCTTGGACCTAGACTTGGCGCTCCGGTACCGCTTGCCGTCCGGTAAAAGAGAGAAGATTCTCTGACTAGAGCAGCTGGTGTCTTTTACAATTTTTAGGGCCTTCCTCTGACACCGCCTGGAATATTGGTCCTGGATAGCAGGAAGCTGTGATGTACTGGGCCGTACGCACTACCCTCTGTAGTGCCTTGCAGTCGGAGGCCGAGCAGTTGCCATACCAGGCAGTGATGCAACCCGTTAGGATGCTCTCGATGGTGCAGCTGTAAAACCTTTTGAGGATCTGAGGACCCATGCCAAATCTTTTCAGTCTCCTGAGAGGGAATAGGTTTTGTCGTGCCCTCTTCACGATTGTCTTGGTGTGCTTGGACCATGTTAGTTTGTTGGTGATGTGGACCCCAAGGATCTTGAAGCTCTCAACCTGCTCCACTACAGCCCCACCGATGAGAATGGGGGCATGCACCACACGGTCAGGCCTCTGACCTCCTCCCTATAGGCTGTCTCATTGTTTTCGGTGATCAGGCCTACCACTGTTGTGTCATCGGCAAACTTAATGATGGTGTTGGAGTCGTGGCTGGCCATGCAGTCATGAGTGAACAGGGAGTACAGGAGGGGACTGAGCACGCGCCCCTGAGGGGCCCCCGTGTTGAGGATCAGCGTGGCGGATGTGTTGTTACCTACCCTTACCACCTGGGGGCGGCCCGTCAGGAAGTCCAGGATCCAGTTGCAGAGGTAGTTGTTTAGCCCCAGGGTCCATTCTCACATAGGTGTTCCTTTTGTCCAGGTGTGAAAGGGCAGTGTGGAGTGCAATAGAGATTGCATCATCTGTGGATCTGTAGGGGCGGTATGCAAATTGGAGTGGGTCTAAGGTTTCTGGGATAATGGTGTTGATGTGAGCCACTTCATGGCTACAGACGTGAGTGCTACGCATCGGTTGTCATTTAGGCAGGTTACCTTAGTGTTCTTGGGCACAGGGACTATGGTGGTCTGCTTGAAACATGTTGGTATTACAGACTCAGACAGGGAGAGGTTGAAAATGTCAGTGAAGACACTTGCCAGTTGGTCAGCGCGTGCTCGGAGTACATGTCCTGGTTATCCGTCTGGCTCTGCGGCCTTGTGAATGTTGACCTGTTTAAAGGTCTTACTCACATCGGCTGCGGAGAGCGTGATCACACAGTCGTCCGGAACAGCTGAGGCTCTCATGCATTTTTCAGTGTTACTTGCCTCGAGCGAGCGTAGAAGTTATTTAGCTCGTCTGGTAGGCTCGTGTCACTGTGCAGCTCTCGGCTGTGCTTCCCTTTGTAGTCTGTAATAGTTTGCAAGCCCTGCCACATCCGAGGAGCGTCGTAGCCAGTGTAGTACGATTTATTTGTCTGTCTGTCTCTGTATCTGTCTGTCTCTGTATCTGTCTGTCTCTGTATCTGTCTGTCTCTGTATCTGTCTGTCTCTGTATCTTACTATCTGTCTGTATCAGTCTGCCTGCCTCTCTGTATCTGTCTGTCTGTCTGTCTGTCTGTCTGTCTGTCTGTTTTACTCTATCCGACTCCCTGACTCTCTGTATTCTCTCTCCCGTTCTTTATTTTTTTCTCTCACTTGATCTTTCCTTCACTCATTCTAACTCTCCCTCTCCCTGTGTATCTCCAGGCTGCTGGCTGAGAAGCGCAGTGAGCTGGGGGAGCAGGTGTCCAAGCTGAGGAACGGCCTGTTTAAGATAGACGACACGCGCAGCAAGGTGGAGGCCATGTCTGTGGAGCTGGAAGAGGCCAAGAAGAAGGTGGCTGACTTCCAGAAGCAGTGTGAGGAGTACCTGGTCATCATCGTCCAGCAGAAGAGAGAGGCCGATGAACAGCAGAAGGTACGTACAGTTGAAGTCGGAAGTTTACATACACTTAGGTTGGAGTCATTAAAACCCATTTTTCAACCACTCCACAAATTTCTTGTTAACAAACTATTTTGGCAAGTCTGTTAGGACATCTACTTTGTGCATGACAAAAGTCATTTTCCCAACAATTGTTCACAGACAGATTGTATCACAATTCCAGTGGGTCAGAAGTTTACATACACTAAGTTGACTGTGCCTTTAAACAGCTTGGAAAATTCCAGAAAATGATGTCATGGCTTTAGAAGCTTCTGATAGGCTAATTGACATCATTTGAGTCAATTGAAGGTGTACCTGTGGATGTATTTCAAGGCCTACCTTCAAGCTCAGTGCCTCTTTGCTTGACATCATGGGAAAATCTAAAGAAATCAGCCAAGACCTCAGAAAAACGAGTCTGGTTCATCCTTGGGAGCAATTTCCAAATGCCTGAAGGTACCACGTTCATCTGTACAAACAGTAGCACGCAAGTATAAACACCATGAGACCACGTAGCCGTCGTACCGCTCAGGAAGGAGATGCGTTCTGTCTCCTAGAGATGAATGTACTTTGGTGCGAAAAGTGCAAATCAATCCCAGAACAAAAGCAAAGGACCTTGTGAAGATGCTGGAGGAAACAGGTACAAAAGTATCTATATCCACAGTAAAATGAGTCCTATATCGACATAACTTGAAAGGCCGCTCAGCAAGGAAGAAGCCACTGCTCCAAAACCGCCATAAAAAGCCAGACTACGGTTTGCAACTGCACATGGGGACAAAGATCGTACTTTTTGGAGAAATGTCCTCTGGTCTGATGAAACAAAAATAGAACCGTTTGGCCATAATGACCATAGTTATGTCTGGAGGAAAAAGGGGGAGGCTTGCAAGCCGAAGAACACCATCCCAACCGTGAAGCACGGGGGTGGCAGCATCATGTTGTGGGGGTGCTTTGCTGCAGGAGGGACTGGTGCACTTCACAAAATAGATGGCATCATGAGAAAGGAAAATTATGTGGATATATTGAAGCAACATCTCAAGACATCAGTCAGGAATTAAAGCTTGGTCGCAAATGAGTCTTCCAAAGGGACAATGACCTCAAGCATACTTCCAAGCAAAATGGCTTAAGGACAACAATTGGAGTGTTGGAGTGGCCATCACAAAGCCCTGACCTCAATCCTATACAAAATTTGTGGGCAGAACTGAAAAAGCGTGTGCGAACAAACCTGACTCAGTTACACTAGCTCTGTCAGGAGGAATGGGCCAAAATTCACCCAACTTATTGTGGGAAGGTTGTGGAAGGCTACCCAAAACGTTTGACCCAAGTTAAACAATTTAAAGACAATGCTACCAAATACTAATTGAGTGTATGTAAACTTCTGACCCACTGGGAATGTGATGAAAGAAATGAAAGCTGAAATAAATCATTCTCTCTACTATCATTCTGATATTTCTCATTCTTAAAATAAAGTGGTGATCCTAACTGACCTAAGACAGGGAATTTTTACTAGGATTAAACGTCAGGAATTGTGAAAAACTGAGTTGAAATGTATTTGGCTATGGTGTATGTAAACTTCCGACTTCAACTGTACATCTGGTGGTGTGTGCGTGTGTAGGGGAGGGGTCTGAGTCTGTGAGGAAGAATGTGGGGGATAACTAGTACTTGATTTTGGAGTGAACTATCACTCAAACTGTGTGTGCATGCATGCGTGTGTGTGTAGACTGTGAGTGCCCACAGTGAGAAGATCGGAGCAGAAGAGATCAAGTGTAGGGCCATGGCTGAGAACGCCCAGAGAGACCTGGATGAAGCCGTGCCTGCTCTGGAGGAGGCCATGAAGGTAAGCTGTTTGTATCTGTTTTTATGTGTGATACTGCCTCTGTGGGTGGCTGGGTCTCAATAGCAGCAGGGGTCGGCTTAACGCAGAATTCTGCATTTTTCACGCTTGAAAACACATGACAAATATCTTGCTGCGTTTTGGGTTACGCAGATCTAATATGTTTTTTATTGTAATTTCTGCTCGGCATCAGACTAATTGTGTGCTTCTCGGTGTGGCCCGTGCTAGATTAACTTCAAGTAAAACATTGAGCTGGCTGCTCACATTCTTTCTCTGGTGGTTATGCATAGTTTCTTTCTAAAAGGACTCCCTTTTTCATTTTAAGCTCATTTACTTGTGTGGCTGCTAGCCAAATAGCGTTGCACTTATGTTGTCTTCTGATGTGTTGCGCTAATGTATTTTCTGGGAAGAACAAACTGTAGTTGCAGTCCCCTGATCACTCTATTGAAGCAAAACAACACTGTTGACTTTCAGTATAAAACGCAGGTGAAATGGTTTAAAACGCTGCGTTTTGAAAATGCATTCACACATTGTATGTATAAAACGTGTTTTTTTCACACGTATATGTATTGTTTTTTTATTAACAGGGCAATCAGCAGAGTTGGTACAGTAATATATATGGTCACCTTCTGTGATTGTGTTACCATATTTACTGACTCTCTCCTATCTCCCACCCTCTCCTCTCCCTTCTCTCCCCCCTCTCCGCTTCCCTCCTCCTCTCTTCTCTTCTCCCCTCCACTCACCTTGTTTCCCCTCCTCTCCTCCTCCGTCCCCTCTCCTTTCCCTTCTCTCCCCCCTCTCCTCTCCGCTCCCCTCCTCCTCTCTTCTCCCCTCCACTCACCTTGTTTCCCCTCCTCTCCTCCTCCGTCCCCTTTCCTCTCCCTTCTCTCCCCCCTCTCCTCTTCACTCCCCTCCTCCTCTCTTCTCCCCTCCACTCACCTTGTTTCCCCTCCTCTCCTCCTCCGTCTCCTCTCCTCCCCAGGCGTTGGAGTCCCTGAATAAGAAGGACATGACAGAGATCAAGTCGTACGGCCGTCCCCCGACCCTGGTGGAGACCGTCATGCAGGCTGTTATGATCCTCAGAGGCAATGAGCCCACCTGGGCAGAGGCCAAGAGACAGCTGGGTGAGAGCTATCTACTGCTCGATCTCTTTTTCTGTCTATCTCTTTTTCCATCTATCTCTCTTTCTGTCTCCCTACCTCTTCGATTCTACCTGGGCAGAGGCCAAGAGACAGCTGGGTGAGAGCTATCTACTGCTCGACAGCTGGGTGGGTGGGGGGTTTGTAGAGAGGAGTAGATTTGGAGCAAAAATATAAGAAAAAGTACATTAATGGAAAACTGTAATTTATACGTTAATTTTGGTTAGTATCAACAGTAAAATACTCTGAAACTTTAGTGCATTGTGGGAAAATGTTTATGGCGGGGAAAGAATTGCTGTATTTCGTATGGTAATTGTAATTCCAGCCCCACAGAATACAGTACTGTACCGTATCTTTGGAGCACCAAAAACCGTTTGACCACTAGTGGATGCATCATTGTTGTATCTGTCTCATTACCATATTTTGAGGCGTGTCTTTTAAGAGGCCATATTTGTAGCACTCGTGAGTGAGAATGCTGTACCAATTTTACTCCTCTGTGGTTATAGTGCCCCATCAATTTAAAATCTGTACTGTGTGTCATCACACAGTACTTGCTTTGATACCGTATTTATAATACAGTGGGTGTACTACAATATAAAAGACAGAATGTTACTTGCCACTGAGCTGTCTGTAAATTACTATCAAATTCACGGCAGTGGTACTCACACCTGGTCCTGGGGACTCAAAGGGGTGTACATTTTATTTTTTTCCTTAGCACTACACACCTGATTCAAATGATCACCTCATCATCAGGCTTCGATGATTAGAATCATGTGTGTAGTGTGCAAAAATACAAATGTGCAGGACCAGGACTGACCACCAGTGGTTTATACAGTAACTAGCTACAGTAGTGGGCACAAAGAGGAAGAGCTAGACCAAAACCTCAGACATACTATATTGTATTAAGAAACTTTTGAATCCTCGCATTGAAAATACAGAAAGGTTAGAGGGGGGGGGGGGAGGGGGAGACAGAGAGAGAGAAATATGTTTCCCATGCCAATAAAGCCCTTTGAATTGAATTGAGAGAGAGAGAGGTAAAAGACAAGAGTTATTGACTGGTTGCCCTTGGTGTCTGGCATGCAGGCGAGGGCAACTTCATCAAGCAGCTGGTCCACTTTGACAAGGACAACATCTCAGACCGCGTACTGAAGAAGATCGGCCAGTACTGCACCCAGCCAGACTTTCATCCGGAGATCATAGGACGAGTCTCCCTGGCCGCCAAGTCTCTCTGTATGTGGGTCAGAGCCATGGAGGTAAGCAGTATACATACATATACACGCAGTGGCCAGTTTATTAGGTACACCCATCTAGTACCGGGTCGGACCCCTCTTTTCCTCCAGAACAGCCTGAATGGAAACTTTGCTCAATTAGTATCAAGGGACCTAACATGTGCCCGGAAAACATTCCCCACACTGTTACACCACCGCCACCAGCCTGTACGGTTGACACCAGGCAGGATGGGGTCATTGACTCATACTGCTTACGCCAAATCCTGACTCTGCCGTAAGCATGACGCAGGAGGAACCAGGATTCGTCGGACCAGGCAATGTTTTTCCGCTCCTCAATTGTCCAGTGTTGGTGATCGCGTGCCCACTGGAGACACTTCTTCTTGTTTTTAGCTGATAGGTGTGGAACCCGGTGTGGTCGTCTGCTGCAATAGCCAATCCGTAACAAGGATCGACGAGTTGTGCGTTCTGAGACGCCGTTCTGCAGACCACTGTTGTACTGCTGTTATTTGTCTGTTTGTGGCCCGTCTGTTAGCTTGCATGACTCTTGCCATTCTCCTTCGACCTCTCATTTACGAGCTGTTTTTCGCCCACAGGACTGCCACTAACTGGATGTTTTTTTGTTTGTCACACCATTCTTGATAAACCCTAGACACTGTTGTGTGAAAAGCCCAGGAGGCCGTCCGTTTCTGAGATACTGGATCTGGCGAGCCTGGCACCAACGGTCATACCACGCTCAAAGTCGCTTAGGTCACTCAGTTTGCCCATTCTAACGTTCAATGGAACAGTAACTGAATGCTTCGATGCCTGTCTGCCTGCTTTATATACCAAGCCACGGCCACGTGACACACTGTCTGTAGGAGCAAACCATTTTGGTGAACAGGGTGTCTCTCTCTCTCACTGTCTCTCTCTCTCTCTCTCTCCCAGGTGTATGGTCGTATCTTCAGGGTGGTGGAGCCTAAGAGAGCCAGGCTAAACGGGGCCATGTCCCAGCTGGCAGAGAAACAGGCTTCCCTGGCAGAGGCCCAGGCGAAACTCATTGAGGTACACACACACACACACACACACACACACACACACACACACACACACACACACACACACACACACACACACACACACACACACACACACACACACACACACCAACTCAGAGAGCTACTGTACAGGGGTGGAGAGGAGGCAGAGGAGACCTGCCTGCCTGGGAAATACTCACTATAGCTGATGCGTCTCTGGAGTGTCAATGAGTCTGTGTGAGTGTTTGTGTTTCTCATTGGTACTCAGGTGCTTTTTGGAAGTGAGAAGTAGTAAAAATTAATCTAGTTGCGTGTGAATCTGTGTGTGTGTGTGTGTGTGTGTGTGTGTGTGTGTGTGTGTGTGTGGTGTGTGTGTGTGTGTAGGTAGGGGAGAAGCTGGACCTGTTGAAGAGGCAGTATGATGAGAAGCTGGCTCAGAAGGAGGAGTTGAGGAGGAAGTCAGAGGACATGGAGATCAAACTGGACCGGGCCGGGAAACTGGTGTCTGGACTGGCTGGAGAGAGAATCCGCTGGGAGGAGACTGTGGTGGTACGACCCCATCTTATTGAGCTCACACAGCCAGCTAAAACACACTATCGCACACGCAACTCATCCCACAGCGTTCACACTAGAGGTCGACCGATTATGATTTTTCAATGCCGATACCGATTATTGGAGGACCAAAAAAGCCGATACCGATTAATCGGCTGATTTAAAATTGTATTTATTTATTTGTAATAATGACAATTACAAAAATATTGAATGAACACTTTTATTTTAACTTAATATAATACATCAATAAAATCAATATAGCCTCAAATAAATAATGAAACGTTCAATTTGGTTTAAATAATGCAAAAACAAAGTGTTGGAGAAGAAAGTAAAAGTGCAATATGTGCCATGTAAAAAAGCTAACGTTTAAGTTCCTTGCTCAGAACATGAGAACATATGAAAGCTGGTGGTTCCTTTTAACATGAGTCTTCAATATTCCCAGGTAAGAAGTTTTAGGTTGTAGTTATTATAGGAATTATAGGACTATTTCTCTCTATACCATTTGTATTTCATATACCTTTGACTATTGGATGTTCTTATAGGCACTATAGTATTGCCAGTGTAACAGTATAGCTTCCGTCCCTCTCCTCGCCCCTACCTGGGCTCGAACCAGGAACACATCGACAACAGCCACCCTCGAAGCATCGTTACCCATCACTCCACAAAAGACTCTGCCCTTGCAGAGCAAGGGGAACAACTACTTCAAGGTCTCAGAGCGAGTGACGTCACCGATTGAAACGCTATTAGCGCGCACCCTGCTAACTAGCTAGCCATTTCACATCGGTTCCACCAGCCTAATCTTGGGAGTTGATAGGCTTGAAGTCATAAACCGCTCAATGCTTGAAGCACAGCGAAGAGCTGCTGGCAAATGCAGGAAAGTGCTGTTTGAATGAATGCTTACCAGCCTGCTGCTGCCTACCACTGCTCAGTCAGACTGCTCTATCAAATCATAGACTTAATTATAACATAATAACACACAGAAATACGAGCCTTAGGTCATTAATATGGTCAAATCCGGAAACTATCATTTCGAAAATAAAACGTTTATTCTTTCATTGAAATACAGAACCGTTCCGTAGTTTATCTAATGGGTGGCATCCCTAAGTCTAGATTTTGCTGTTACATTGCACAACCTTCAATGTTATGTCATAATTATGTACAATTCTGGAAAATTAATTACGGTCTTTGTTAGGAAGAAATGGTCTTCACACAGTTCGCAACGAGCCAGGCGGCCCAAACTGCTGCATATACCCTGACTCTGCTTGTATGGAACGCAAGAGAAGTGACACAATTTCCCTAGTTAAAATAAATTAATGTTAGCAGGCAATATTAACTAAATATGCAGGTTTAAAAATATATACTTGTGTATTGATTTTAAAGAAAGGCATTGATGTTTATGGTTAGGTACATTGGTGCAACGACAGTGCTTTTTTCGCGAATGCGCTTGTTAAATCATCACCCGTTTGGTGAAGTAGGCTGTGATTCGATGATAAATTAACAGGCACCGCATCGATTATATGCAACGCAGGACAGGCTAGTTAAACTAGTAATATCATCAACCATGTGTAGTTAACTAGTGATTATGTTAAGATTGATTGTTTTTTATAAGGTAAGTTTAATGCTAGCTAGCAACTTACCTTGGCTTCTTGCTGCACTCGTGTAACAGGTAGTCAGCCTGCCACGCAGTCTCCTCGTGGAGTGCAATTTAATCGGCCACAATCGGTGTCCAAAAATGCCGATTACCGATTGTTATGAAAACTTGAAAAAAATCGGCCATGCCGATTAATCGGTCGACCTCTAGTACAAACCCAGTAGTGTGTCTGAGTCAACTTTCAAAGAGTCATTTGGTCAGAAGATTAGAATGATCATTTCTTATCATTAAAGTTGTCCGGTAGCTTTTCTCCTTCATCTTTCTTTGTTTTGATGGTCACATCCACGAGTGTGACCTGGAGTGTGTGTTGTGTGTTGTGTGTGTGTTGTGTGTGTGTTGTGTGTGTGTTGTGTGTGTGTGTGTGTGTGTGTGTGTGTGTGTGTGTGTGTGTGTGTGTGTGTGTGTGTGTGTGTGTGTGTGTGTGTGTGTCAGGGTTTGGAGACGAACATGGGTTTTCTGGTAGGAGACTGTCTGCTGGCTGCAGCCTTCCTCTCCTACATGGGGCCTTTCCTCTCCAACTACAGAGACCAGCTGGTCTCTATCTGGATGAAACAGGTGAGTGGCAATGTCGCTGTCTGGATTTCCCTCCACTCTGTCACACTACACCGGTAGGTGGAAATGTACTTATGTGTATATATTATTCACTGTTACCTTCATGTCTCTCTCTCTCACACATTTAACCACATTCCCTGTTGCTGTTTCTTCCTCTCTCTCCCTCTCCCCCTCTCGCTTCCTCTCTCCCCCTCTCGCTTCCTCTCTCTCCCTCTTGCTTCCTCTCTCTCCCTCTCCCCCTCTCGCTTCCTCTCTCTCCCTCTCCCCCTCTCGCTTCCTCTCTCTCCCTCTCCCCCTCTCGCTTCCTCTCACTCCCTCTCCCCCTCTCGCTTCCTCTCTCTCCCTCTCCCCCTCTCGCTTCCTCTCTCTCCCTCTCCCCCTCTCGCTTCCTCTCTCCCTCTCCCCCTCTCGCTTCCTCTCTCCCTCTCCCCCTCTCGCTTCCTCTCTCTCCCTCTCCCCCTCTCGCTTCCTCTCACTCCCTCTCCCCCTCTCGCTTCCTCTCACTCCCTCCCCACTCTCTCTTCCTCTCACTCTCTCTCTCTCTCTCGCCTCTCCCTCCCTCTCCCCCTCTCGCTTCCTCTCTCTCCCTCCCCACTCTCTCTTCCTCTCACTCTCTCTCTCTCTCTCTCGCCTCTCCCTCCCTCTCCCCCTCTCGCTTCCTCTCTCTCCCTCTCTCTCCCTCCCCACTCTCTCTTCCTCTCACTCTCTCTCTTGCCTCTCCCTCCCTCTCCCCCTCTCGCTTCCTCTCTCTCCCTCCCCACTCTCTCTTCCTCTCTCTCTCTCCCCTCTCCCTCCCTCTCCCCCTCTCGCTTCCTCTCTCTCCCTCCCCACTCTCTCTTCCTCTCACTCTCTCTCTCGCCTCTCCCTCCCTCTCCCCCTCTCGCTTCCTCTCTCTCCCTCTGTGTCCCTCCCCACTCTCCCTTCCTCTCACTCTCTCTCTCGCTCTCCCTCCCTCTCCCACTCTCTCTTCCTCTCACTCGCTCTCTCTCTTGCCTCTCCCTCCCTCTCTTCTCCATCAGGTGCGTGAGTTGGAGGTGCCGTGTTCTCCAGGTTTTAGTTTTGCTGTGTTCCTGTCCAAGCCCACGGCCGTAAGGGACTGGAACATCCAGGGTCTGCCCTCCGACGCCTTCTCCACCGAGAACGGAGTCATCGTCACCCGCGGCAACCGGTCCGACAACACACACACACATCCAGTAGAGACTAGCATCGTTGTTCAGTTCTCTCCTTCTTTGCTTAGTTTCATATTGATAATATTACTTCAGTAGTCTAAACGAGACAAAACCGCTCAATTGAATCAAACAAAGATTACACCTATCTCAGTCTCACAGACCTCACTGATGAGGCTAAGAAGACATACTAGAGTTTGGGTGTTGTGGCTACTGTCTAGCTTGATGATGTGAACGTATCGCTTCTCTTTGTTTTTCCCAAGATGGCCGCTGATGGTGGACCCACAAGGCCAAGCCCTGAAGTGGGTCAAAAGTATGGAGATGAAGAGGGTGAGACCTGCAAATGATGTCTGTCTCTCTGTCTCTCTACCACACACACACACACACCTTCTCTCTCCTCGCTCTCACATTTCTCTCCGCCACTGTCTAATTTCATGGTATTGACCTCGTACTCGCTGCATTGTGTGTTTTTTCGACGCATTCCATGTAACATGAATAGATGTCACTTTTCTTGGTCAAAGCTCTTTCTCTCCTAACCCTTGACCTTTACTATACTTACAGTGTTGGAAGGTCACAAGGTCACTGAAAACATGAAGCATAACACGTACAATATCAAATGTCCTTGGTCACGTACACGAGGTCAGCAGATGTTATTGCGAGTGTAGCGAAACGCTTGTGCTTCTCGTTCCGACAGTGCAGCAATATCTAACAAGTAATCTAACAATTCCACAACAACTACCTTATACACACAAATAAGGAAAGGATGGGTTAAGAATATGTACATATAAATATATGGATGAGCAACGGCCGACCGCCATAGACGAGATGCAGTAGTATAAAATACATGATATACATATGGGATGAGTAATGCAAGATATGTAAACATCATTATTAAAGTGGCATTAATACAGTGACTAGTAAAGTGACTAGTGATCTATTTGTTAGAGTGGTCAATGATTTCAAGTCTGTATGTCGGCAGCAGCCTCTCTGTGTTAGTGATGAATATACAGTAACAGCAACATTTATTATATACAGTAGTGTATCTGTGAAATGGTATAGAATCAGCTTGAGCCCGTCTGTCGAAGACGCTTGGACCTTCTTTTTTGATATTTTCAGTGGTATTGTTAACCAACACGCCCCCATAAAGAAAATGAGAATTAAAAACAGGTTCAGCCCCTGGTTTGACCGTGATCTTGCAGAGTTACTCCACCTCAAGAATTGCATTTGGCGAAAGGCTCCTCACACACATACTCAGGCTGACTGGCTCTCGTTCAGGCAAATGAGAAATAAGTGCACTCAGGCTATCCGGAAGGCCAGAGTTAGTTACTTTAAGGAGCAGTTCTCTCTCTGTGGGTCAAACCCCAAGAAGTTCTTGAAAACGGTTAAAGACCTGGAGAATAAACCCTCCTCCTCACAGCTGCCCTTGTCCCTTAATATTGATGTGGTTGTTACTGACAAGAAGAACAAGGCTGAGCTCTTTAATCACCACTTCATTAAGTCAGGATTCCTATTTGACTCAGTCATGCCTCCTTGCCTGTCCAACATTTCCTCTTCTCCCACCCCTTCTAATGCGACTATCGCCGATGCTTCTTTTTCACCTGCCCCGCTACAAAGTTTCTCCCTGAAGGCAGTCAGAGTCTAAGGTTGCTGCCCCTATCATCCCCGACCTTTTTAACCTGTCACTCCTCCCTGAGGAGGTTCCCATTGCTTGGAAGGCAGCCACGGTTCGTCCTTTATTTAAAGGGGGAGATCAAGCTGATCCTAACTGCTATAGGCCAATTTCTATTTTGCCCTGTTTATCAAAACCTGTTGGAAAATCTGGTCAATAATCAAATCAAATGTATTTATAAAGCCCTTCTTACATCAGCTGATGTCTCAAAGTGCTGTACAGAAACCCAGCCTAAAACCCCAAACAGCAAGCAATGCAGGTGTAGAAGCACGGTGGCTAGGAAAAACTCCCTAGAAAGGCCAGAACCTAGGAAGAAACCTAGAGAGGAACCAGGCTATGAGGGGTGGCCAGTCCTCTTCTGGCTGTGCCGGGTGGAGATTATAACAGAACATGGCCAAGATGTTAAAATGTTCATAGATGACCAGCAGGGTCAAATAATAATAATCACAGTGGTTGTCGAGCGTGCAACAGGACAGTACCTCAAGAGTAAATGTCAATTGGCTTTTCATAGCCGATCATTCAGGGTATCTCTACCGCTCCTGTCTCTAGAGAGTTGAAAACAGCAGGTCTGGAACGGGTAGCACGTCCGGTGAACAGGTCAGGGTTCCATAGCCGCAGGCAGAACAGTTGAAACTGGAGCAGCAGCATGGTCAGATGGACTGGGGACAGCAAGGAGTCATCAGGTCAGGTAGTCCTGAGGCATGGTCCTAGGGCTCAGGTCCTCCGAGAGAGAGAGAAGGAAAGAATTAGAGAGGGCATACTTAAATTCACACAGGACACCGGATAAGACAGGAGAAATACTCCAGATATAACAGACTGACCCTAGCCCTCCGACACATAAACTACTGCAGCATAAATACTGGAGGCTGAGACAGGAGGGGTCGGGAGACACTGTGGCCCCATCTGACGATACCCCCGGACAGGGCCAAACAGGCAGGATATAACCCCACCCACTTTACCAAAGCACAGCCCCCACACCACTAGAGGGATATCTTCAACCACCAACTTACCATCCTGAGACAAAGCCGAGTATAGCCCACAAAGATCTCCACCATGGCACAACTCAAGAGGGGGTGCTTTTTTCAACTGACTGGCTTTCTTGATGTCTTTAGTATTCTCTCTGGTATGCAATCTGGTTTCCGCTCAGGTTATAGACGTGTCACTGCAACCTTAACTTCTCTGCGCTACGGATCCCTTTTACGGGATCATTTTCCTAAACAACCGCTGAATTGCAGGGCGCAAAATATTACAAAAAATATTTATAATCATGCAATCACAAGTGAAATATACCAAAACACAGCTTAGCTTGTTGTTAATTCACCTATCGTGTCAGATTTTGAAAATATGCTTTACAGAGAAAGAAATCCAAGCTTTTGTGAGTGTATCAATCAATGCTAGAACAGCTAGCCCCAAATTAGCATGGTCACGAAAGTCAGAAAAGCAATAAAATTAATTGCTTACCTTTGATAATCTTCAGATGTTTGCACTCACGAGACTCCCAGTTACACAATAAATGTTCTTTTTGTTCGATAAATATTACTTTTATAACAAAAAAACGCCATTTGGGTTGCGCGTTATGTTCAGGAAACTACAGCCTCGTTCCGGTCCTGAAAGCCAGAAGAAAATTCCCAAACGTATCAGATTCAGAAATATTACTAAAAATATTTATAATCATGCAATCACAAGTGAAATATACCAAAACACAGTTTAGCTTGTTGTTAATCCACCTATCGTGTCAGATTTTGAAAGTATGCTTTGCAACGAAAGCAATCTAAGCTTTTGTGAGTTTATCAATCAATGCTAGAACAGTTAGCCTTATATTAGCTTGGTTAGCTTGGTCACGAAAGTCAGAAAAGCAATAAAATTAATCGCTTACCTTTGATAATCTTAGGATGTTTACACTCACGAGAATCCCAGTTACACAACAATTTTTCTTTTTGTTCGATAAATATTACTTTTATAACAAAAAAAACGCCATTTGGGTTGCGCGTTATGTTCAGAAAACCAAAGCCTCATTCCGTTCGACGAAAATTCCAAAAAGTATCCGTAATGGTCGTAGATACATGTCAAATGTTTTTTATAATCAATCCTCAGATTGTTTTTAACAAACATAATCGATAATATTTCAACCGGACCGTAACCTACTCAATAAGAAAGAAAAAGAAAATGGAGCGCTAACCTCTCGCGCGAAGGAACTAATCTGAGGATACCTGACTACTTTTGAAAAATCTCGCTCATTTTTCAAAATAAAAGCCTGAAACTATGTCTAAAGCCTGGTCACAGCCTGAGGAAGCCATTGGAAAAGGAATCTGGCTGATACCCCTTTAAATGGAAGAAAGACTGGCCAGGAAACAGATTTAAAAAAAAAAAAAAAATCACTTCCGGGTTAGATTATCTCAGGTTTTCGCCTGCAGAATCAGTTTTGTTATACTCACAGACAATATTTTGACAGTTTTGGAAACTTTG
Organism: Salvelinus namaycush; assembly: GCF_016432855.1. Taxonomy (NCBI): domain Eukaryota; kingdom Metazoa; phylum Chordata; class Actinopteri; order Salmoniformes; family Salmonidae; genus Salvelinus; species Salvelinus namaycush. The sequence continues at coordinate 18,490,581 of NC_052312.1, forward strand.
GAGTGTTTTCTATCCTAATCTGTAAATTATATGCATATTCTACGATCTGGATCTGAGAAATAGTCCGTTTACCTTGGGAACGTTATTAAAAAAAAAAAAAAAAAATCTGACCCCTAGCGTCAAGAGGTTAAAGGTCCTCAATGATGTCACCATTTCCCTTGATTCTAAGCAATGTTGTGCTGCTATTTTTATTGACTTGGCCAAAGCTTTTGATACGGTAGACCATTCCATTCTTGTGGGCTGGCTAAGGAGTATTGGTGTCTCTGAGGGGTCTTTGGCCTGGTTTGCTAAGTACCTCTCTCAAAGAGTGCAATGTATAAAGTCAGAACGTCTGCTGTCTCATCCACTGCCTGTCACCAAGGGAGTACCCCACGGCTCAATCTTAGGCCCCACGCTCTTCTCAATTTACATCAACAACATAGCTCAGGCAGTAGGAAGCTCTCATCCATTTATATGCAGATGATACAGTCTTATACTCAGCTGGCCCCTCCCCGGATTTTGTGTTAAATGCTCTACAACAAAGCTTTCTTAGTGTCCAACTTTCTCTACCATTAACCTTGTTCTGAACACCTCCAAAACAAAGGTCATGTGGTTTGGTAAGAAGAATGTCCCTCTCCCCACAGGTGTGATTACTACCTCTGAGGGTTTAGAGCTTGAGGAAGCCACATCATACAAGTACTTGGGAGTATGGCTAGATGGTACACTGTCCTTCTCTCAGCACATATCAAAGCTGCAGGCTAAAGTTAAATCTAGACTTGGTTTCCTATCGTAATCGCTCCTCTTTCATCCCAGCTGCCAAACTAACCCTGATTTAGATGACCATCCTACCCATGCTAGATTATGGAGACATAATTTATAGATAGGCAGGTAAGGGTGCTCTCGAGCGGCTAGATGTTCTTTACCATTCGGCCATCAGATTTGCTACCAATGCTCCTTATAGGACACATCACTGCACTCTATACTCTTCTGTAAACTGGCCATCTCTGTATACCTGTCGCAAGACCCACTGCCTCACTCCCCCCTATCTGAGATACCTACTGCAGCCCTCATCCTCCACATACAACACCCGTTCTGCCAGTCACAATCCGCTATAGGTCCCCAAAGCACACACATCCCTGGGTCCCTCGTCTTTTCAGTTCGCTGCAGCTAGCAACTGGAACGAGCTGCAACAAACACTCAAACTGGACAGTTTTATCTCAATCTCTTCATTCAAAGACTCAATCATGGACACTCTTACTGACAGTTGTGGTTGCTTTGCGTGATGTATTGTTGTCTCTACCGTCTTGCCCTTTGTGCTGTTGTATGTGCCCAATAATGTTTGTACCATGTTTTGTGCTGCTACCATGTTGTGCTGCTGCCATGTTGTGTTGCTACCATGTTGTTGTCAGGTTGTGTTGTTACCATGCTGTGTTGTCATGTGTTGCTGCCTCGCTATGTTGTTGTCTTAGGTCTGTCTTTATGTAGTGTTGTGTTGTCTCTCTTGTTGTGTTTTGTCCTATATTTTTATTTAATTGTTTTTATTTTGAATCCCAGCCCCCGTCCCCGCAGGAGACCTTTTGCCTTTTGGTAGGCCGTCCTTGTAAATAAGAATTTGTTCTTAACTGGCTTGCCGAGTTAAATGAAATATCCCCTCAAGGAGCCAAATGGAGCCAGATTCTCCACTGTAACCCCATCAACAAAGCACATTTGAGACAGGTTTTGACAGTTGAATGCTTTTAGTTAGGGCCAGTCGGCTTCCTTCATCAAACAAGATCCTTTCAGCACAGAGACACACGCGCCCGCTCCCAAGCACACAAACACACACAGTAACCCAGGTGAACAAGGAGGAAGTTTACAACCTAATTTTTTCCTCCCCAGCTCTGTGGTTTCTCTCCTCTTTTCTTTCCTCCTTTCTTCAGACACTTGTTGTATGTGTTCCCTCGCTCGCTCCTTTTGGCATTTTAAGAGGCAGTTTGGCCCTTTCAGTCAGTAAGGTAACGTCAGTAAAAAACAGTCAATTTCTTCAAAAGGCACCTTTTGTGTGTGTGTGTTTGAAAGAAACAGAGAGAGAATAGGCAGGTGTGTGTAGTTAACCTAAGAGTGAGTGATGGTGAAGGGAGGGAGGGAGGGGGGAAGAGAGTGACTCAGGCACCCCTTCTGTTTTTCTCAGTCTAGACCAGTCTGTGGGTCACCATGCCTTTTTTTCTGCCACTCTCAGACAAGACAGAAGACACCAATTTTCACCCACGTCTGGCCAGGACTACCTTTCTTCTCTTCTCTTCTCTGTCCAATTTCACTTCTTATGTACACTACCGTTCAAAAGTTTGTGGTCACTTAGAAATGTCCTTGTTTTTGAAAGAAAAGCACATTTTGGTCCGTTAAAATAACATCGAATTGATCAAAAAGACAGTGTAGACATTGTTGTTTTTATAATATGTTTATTATTTGCCAATAAAACATTTATTAAAAAAGACAGCAATACAAACTTTGACATTCATTGTACTGTTGAAGGGGATGGCCAATTTAGAGGACAAAACAAAAGTTAACTCACACATACACAAAATAAAACAACATCCTATTAGGTGGTACATGTGTAAGAAGACAGCATATAGTCATTACAAGCAGTGTAGTTAAGCCAAAAATAAATATTGAGTGGAGTACAGCACAGAGTAGCAGCAGATCATCAACCCAGTTATGAAGCGGGGCTAGATCATTTATCCAGTATCGGCTGCCGTATTTTGTAAAACAATGGACTTCTATTGGAGGTATTGTATCGAATCTTTTCCATGTGTATTACATTTAGGGTAACCACATTCCATAGGTAGGTACGGTCTCCAATTTCCAAAATTCCATTATGAGCCTTTTGGCTAATAAGAGTACAAAGAGAGACAGCCTTCCCCTCCTGGTTATTCCCATCAACTGTACCAAACAGAGCGATCAATGGGTCTGGGGCTATAACTCTATCGAAGGCTTTAGATAAGTAATCAAAAATGAGAGCCCAGTAAGCATGTAACTTAGGACATGTCCAAAATAAGTGGGTCAACGTCCCCTCATCCTGCTTGCACCTCTCACACAGGTGTCCGGGAGTATTTTATGCAGTTTCACTTTTGAGTAATGTAACCTGTGTATCACCTTAAACTGTACAAGGTTGTGTCTGGCATTCACTGAACTGTGGTTTATATTCCTGAGAGCTTCTATCCAGTCCTCATCTGAGATTTCTGAACCAAGTTCTTGTTCCCAAGCCCTTTTAATGGTGTCTGTGGATACCTCTATGTGGGCCTGTAGCACATCATACAGTCTAGAGACCGACCCTTTTGAATGGGGTTAGACAAGGATCAGGCTATCTAATGTAGGATTATTTGGCTTAATGCCATACTGTGGGATATGTGTCCTTAAGAAATTCCTGATTTGGAGGCATCTGAAAAAATGTGTTGTTGGCATGTTGAACTTTCCCTGTAATTGTTGAAATGAAGCTAACTGACCATCAATGTATAAATTACCAATTGTTGAGAGCCCCTTCTCCCTCCACTGTGAAAACACCATATCATCCAATGCAGCGTGGAAAGCATGATTCAGGCATATCGGGCTGTCAATGTATACAGTGGGTATGTTTAGAAAATACCTAATCTGTTTCCAGATCCTAAGAGTATGACAAATGACTGGATTAGAGTCATAAGTGGCTTTTTTCACATATGATGGACTATTAACAAGTGCAGGGAGTGAGGAACGTTGACAGGAGGCCTGCTCAATCAAAAGCCATGAAGGCATATCATTCTGTCGCATCCCAGGTAAACTTTCCCTCCAGAAAGACACAATGTTCAGATTAGCAGCCCAATAATACAGTTTAAAGTGAGGAAGGCCAAAGCCCCCCTCTATCTTGTACTTGCATAAATGCTTCTTTTAAATTCTGACTGCCTTGTTATCCCATAAAAATTGAATCACTATTGAATCCAGTTTATTAAAATAGCTTTGTGGTATGAAATTGGGTAGGCATTGGAAGAGGTAAAGAAACCTGGGTATGACAACCATTTTAATAGCGTTTATACGACCAACCAAGGAAATAGGCAAGAGTTTTCCAAAAATCTATATTTTGTTTTAGCTGATAAATGTTCATGTCTCAATTCGCTTTCAATAGCTGATCAAGGTATCTTGTCACTACAATGTCAAGGCTTGTGAACTTGTCCATCACTGTTCTAAATGGGGTAGATTGCAGAAATTGCATATCCACAGGCCGTGATATCGGCATCAATTCGCTTTTTTGCCAGTTTATCTTGTAGCCAGAGAAGGAGCCGAATGTATTTATCAAATAAGGGGGAATAGAAGTTTTAGGCTTGGACAAAAACAAAAGAACATCGTCTGCATATAGGGACATTTTGTGCTGTGTGTCTTTTATTTTAACAGAAGCTATATCGGCACATGCCCGAATGCGAGTAGCAAGGGGTTCCATGGCTATAGCGAAGAGAGCAGGCGAAATAGGGCACCCCTCTCGGCAGCCCTTGAACAGGCGGAATGACTGCGACATTTCCTGATTGGTTACCACGGACGCCATTGGGTGTGCATAAATAATTCTTATCCAATTAATACATTTCTTTCCAAACCCGAAATGCCCCAGACTTTATTTTCAACTTTATGATCATGATACATTACGTTGAAAAGGCGTCTCAAATTGTAGTATATATGTCGGCCCGGGATAAAACCTGTCTGGTCAGAGTGTATGATGTCAGAAATATATTTTTTCAATCGGTTTGCCAATATCTTTGTCAACACCTTATTTTCTATGGGGAGTAACGACACAGGGCGATAAGACGACATCTCCATGGAATCTCGTATCTTTTTTCAAGACCAGTGCTATTGTAGCCTCACAGTGTTTGCGGGAGTTTGGCATTTTCTTTGGATCGTTTAAACATTCGCAACTTAAGTGGAGCTAGACTGGCGCAGTACTTCTTATAGAATTATATTACATATCCATCGGGCCCAGGGGCCTTGCTGTTTGGAAATTGTGCTATCGCTGTGTTAATTTCCTCTAAAGTTATCCCAGCATCGAATGCAGCAGCTGCCCCCCTGTCTAGTTTAGCAAGTTCACATTCAGCGAGAAAGCGTTCCATAGTTTGTGGATCAGTAGCATCGCATTTTGATTGATATAGCTCTGAGTAAAACTGCACAAAGCATTTATTAATATCCTGCGGATCTGTTACTATTTTACCCTTCTTGTCTTTTATTATGTGAATAGCTCTAGATGCCTGTACATGCCTTAGCTGTCTTGCTAATAATTTGCGGTTTGTCACCCAGTTCAAAATAACTTTGTTGCGTTCTAGCAAGTAAAGAGCCCACCCGTTTCGAAAAGATGGTATTGTATTCATATTTCAACTTTGATCTTCTCAAGGCCTGTATTCGAGAAATTCGTCCTAAAAACGTTCTCCTGTTCCCCTAACTCTCTTTCAATTTCTCTCAGCCCAGTATTGGTGCGTTTCTTCCTTTCTGATGTATAAGAAATACTGTAACCTCTAATCACAGCCTTCAGAGATTCCCAAAGGGTGGAGTCGTCAACATCCCCCGTGCAGTTAGCTCCGAGGAAAAAGGCAATCTGCTCCTTCAAATACTGACAAAAAGCCTCATCTTTCAACAGGTATGCGTCTAAGCGCCACGGTCGCCGACCTGTCGACATATTGTAGAGTTTCAGCACCATGGACAGAGGAGAGTTGTCCGTAATTAGAATGGGGTGATAGGTAACCGACGCAGCTGCTGAAATTAGTTTGGAGTCTAAAAAAAAAAGGTCAATTCTGGAATATGATTTATGAACTGATGAAAATAAAGAATAATCCCTATCTGTTGGGTGCGTCAGTCTCCAAATATCGACAATGTTAAGGTTTGTCAACAATGTATTTAGACAGGCACTGGCATTTGATTGTTGAAGTGACCTTGATAGTTGTTTATCTAAAAGAGGATCTAACATACAGTTAAAGTCACCTCCAACAATAACACTTGTTTTTCCTTACCAGGATTGCTACCCCTCTCGCTTTTGTATCAAAGTTAGACTGGTATATCTGACCGATCCAGCCGACTCGTAGCTTGGCCTGAGCGGAGCGTTTAATATGAGTTTCTTGAAGAAGCACTATGTCAGCGCCCAGTGATTTAAGATGAGAAAAAACCTTAGCTCGTTTCACGACATGCCCTAAGCCATTTACAGTTCCAGCTGACTATCTTTTTTCCACCAGGTCTACTCTGTGCTCGGTCACTATGTGGCATTTCTTATTTTAGAGCAAATTGTTGCTGTCATACAAAACCCAGAAGAAAAACGTCCTGCGGTGCGGGAGCTTGTCATGCCACCTGTATTAATAAATGTGTATGTAAAACACAATACATCAGAGTGTCTAGTTTGAGAAACAGACGCCTCACAAGTCCTCAACTGGCAGCTTCATTAAATAGTACCCGCAAAACACCAGTCTCAACGTCAACAGTGAAGAGGCGACTCCGGGATGCTGGCCTTCTTGGCAGAGTTCCTCTGTCCAGTGTCTGTGTTATTTTGCCCGTCTTAATCTTTTATTTTTATTGGCCAGTGTGAGATATGGCTTTTTCTTTGCAATTCTGCCTTGAAGGCCAGCATCCCGGAGTCGCCTCTTCACTGTTGACGTTGAGACTGGTGTTTTGCGGGTACTATTTAATGAAGCTGCCAGTTGAGGACTTGTGAGGTGTCTGTTTCTCAAACTAGACACTCTAATGTACTTGTCCTCTTGCTCAGTTGTGCACTGGGGCCTCCCACTTCTCTTTCTATTCTGGTTAGAGCCAGTTTGCGCTGTTCTGTGAAGGGAGTAGTACACAGCGTTGTATGAGATCTTCAGTTTCTTGGCAATTTCTCGCATGGAATAGCCTTCATTTCTCAGAACAAGAATAGACTGACGAGTTGATAAATTAGCCTTTTAAAATGATAAACTTGGATTAGCTAACACAACGTTCCAGTGGAACACAGGAGTGATGGTTGCTGATAATGGGCCTCTGTACGCCTATGTAGATATTCCATAAAAAATCTGCTGTTTCCAGCAACAATAGTCATTTACAACATTAACAATGTCTACACTGTATTTCTGATCAATTTTATGTTATTTTAACGGACAAAAAATATTATTTTCTTTCAAAAACAAGGACATTTCTTAGTGACTCCAAACTTTTGAACGGTAGTGTATGTCCAGGTCCCTCCCTCCCTCCCTCCCTCCCTCCCTCCCTCCCTCCCTCCCTCCCTCCCTCCCTCCCTCCCTCCCTCCCTCCCTCCTCTCCTTTGTTCTTTCTCTCCCTCTCTGACCTTTCACTCCTCTCCAGCTGCTTTTAGCCTAGTCTCATCAGCACCACTCTACTCCAATGCTCTCCTATAATACATCCAAAACGCTGACATTTGGGGACAATTGGGCAATTGCTTTAGCAACGGTAACAGACGTGTAGTGCTGAGCCATTAATCAAAATGTCACAGATTTTTTTGTTTTTTAAACAACTAATTGATCGAGTGGGTTCAATTATTTTAATTTAGGCTTTTTTCTTCTGTGAGCTCAATGCGCACGTTGCGCTGCAGTTTCTCTAGAGATAAATCAGAACATGCCCGAACTCTGTGATGTAGTAGGAAGTTGTAGTTTCCAACAGGCCAATGTTCTACATAGTTTAGCGTCGGAAATGTGATAATTAACTACAACCTCCATAATCCGTTGCGTGATTGCTTGTCCAGTCTGTGTTTCTTTTACACCTGCTTCGTAAGGGAAAGAAGAATGCAGGATCAAGAGGGGATACATAGAAATAGTGATTCTTTTTTTTATAACCGAACCAACCTCAAAAAGCACTGATCGCTCAACGCTACAGGCGTGAAACAATGTCTACTCCTCTGTCTGACAAGGCTTTTTTGTGTGGTCGTTTTTCACTTTTCACTGTTTGCTTTTTCTTGTCTCATTCACTGGGCTCTCTTCTCTCTCTTTCTCATCGCTCATTTTGCTTTCATGCGTTCCATCACTAGTATTTGCTTTGCTTTTGTTTTGTTTGTTTATTTGTCTTGGTCTCTCCCTCTTTCTCTTTCTTTCTCTCGCTTTCTCCCTCTCTCAGGGTCTGAAAGTGATAGACCTTCAGATGCCAGACTTCCTGCGTATCTTGGAGAACGCGGTCCAGTTTGGTTCTCCGGTTCTGCTGCAGAATGTCCAGGAGGAACTGGATCCCTCGCTGGCCCCCATCCTCAACAAGTCTCTCACACACGTCGGTGGAAGGCTCCTGTTGAAGTTAGGTGATAAAGAGGTGGAGTACAGCCCAGAGTTCAGATTCTACATTACCACCAAGCTGTCCAACCCTCACTACACCCCCGAGATCTCCAGCAAGACCACCATCGTCAATTTTGCTGTCAAGGAGCAGGTCGGTACATGTGTTTGTGTGTGTGTAATCTTTGCATTTGTATGCGTAATCTGTGTATGCAGATGAGTGTGTTTCGACATGTCCATATCGCGTGTGTATATTTTGAACCTTGTGTATATATGCCAGGGCCTGGAGGCCCAGCTCCTAGGGATCGTGGTGAGGAAGGAGCGTCCAGAGTTAGAGGAGCAGAAGGACTCTCTAGTCATCAACATCGCCTCTGGCAAGAGGAAACTACAGGAGCTGGAGGACGAGATCCTCAGGTACATTTGAGTCATTTAGCAGACGCTCTTATCCAGAGCGACTTACAGGAGCAATTAGGGTTAAGTGCCTTGCTCAAGAGCACATCGACAGATTTTTCACATAGTCGGCTCGTGGATTCGTACCAGCGACCTTTCGGTTACAAGCCCAACGCTCTTAACCGCTAGGCCAACTGCTACCCCATACTACACTACTATACATACTACACTACTATACATACTACTATACATACTACACTACTACATACTACACTACTATACATACTACACAACTATACATACTACACTACTATACATACTACTATACATACTACACTACTACATACTACAATACTATACATACTACACTACTATACATACTACACTACTATACATAATACTATACATACTACACTACTACATACTACACTACTATACATACTACACTACTACATACTACACTACTATACACACTACACTACTACACTACTATACACACTACACTACTACATACTACATTACTATACACACTACACTACTACATACTACATTACTATACACACTACACTACTATACATACTACACTACTATACATACTACAATACTATACATACTACACTACTATACATACTACACTACTACATCCTACACTAATATACATACTACACTACTATACATACTACACTACTATACACACTACACTACTATACGTAATACACTACTACATACTACACTAATATACATACTACACTACTATACACACTACACTACTATATGTAATACACTACTACATACTACACTACTATACACACTACACTACTATATGTAATACACTACTACATACTACACTACTATACACACTACACTACTATACGTAATGCACTACTACGTACTACAATACTATACACACTACACTACAATATGTACTACACTACTACATACTACACTACTATACACACTACACTACTATACATACTACACTAGTACATACTACATTAGTGCATACTACACTAGTGCACACTACACTACTATACACACTACACTACTATACGTAATACACTACTACATAGTACACTACTATACACACTACACTTCTACACGTAATACAATACTACATACTACACTACTACATACTACACTACATCATACACTCTTTGAAAAATGGGTTCCATAAGGGTTCTGCGGCTGTCCCCATAAGATAACCCCTTTTGGTTCCAGGTAGAACTTTTTGGGGTTCCATGTAGAACCCTCTGTGGAAAGGTTTCTACCTGGAAGCAAAAGGGTTCTACCTGGAACCAAAAGTGGTTCTTCAAAGAGTTCTCGTATGGGACAGCTGAAAAAACCCTTTTGGTTCTAGATAGCACCTTTTTTTCTAAGTGTGTACTACACTACTACATACTACACTAATAGTAAATAGTAATACTACACTACTTTATTAGACTGACCCAACTGTCTGTTAATGCCCTAGCTACAATTTCCACATTACATTTTAGTCATGTTCTAGTCATTTTATTATTTTCGTTATTTTAATTATTTTATTCAGAATTATTTACAATACGTGCATTTAAGTTAAAAGAAACAACCATATACAGTAGAATGATCTTCCCAATTAAAGCCTTCTTCAGAAAAGTGCTGGTAACAATCACTGTGCTAGAAAAAGTATTTTTAAATAATACGTGTATGTATTGCAGGCTGTTGAACGAGGCAACGGGTTCTCTCCTGGATGATGTTCAGCTGGTGAACACCCTGCAGACATCTAAAGTGACGGCCACAGAGGTCTCAGAACAACTGGAGACCAGCGAACTGACTGAGATCAAGATCGACACGGCCAGAGAGGTGAGGAGGGAGGGAGGTAGGAGAGAGGGAGGGAGAGAGGGAAGGAGGGGGTGAGGCGGGCGGGAGAGGGTAAGGAGGGAGAATGGGGGTGAGGAGGGAAAGAGGGGGTCGGGAGGGAGGGAGAAAGGGAGAATAGAGAGGTGGAGGGAGCAGGACGGAAAGAGTGATGACAGAGCAGAAATGGTCTTACACTGCATAAAGGTCCTTAAAGTTGTATAAATGACTGTAGGCATAACAGAACATTATGTATCTTCATGTCAGGTATATTTGCTTTATAACCGCTACATCATCACCATTCTAAGTTAAGTGTTACTGACCATGTCAAAATAAATGTTTGTTTTCATGAAAGCCATATACCCGCGTCCTCCCCTCTAGGCGTACCATCCTTGTGCCCAGCGGGCCTCTATCCTGTTCTTTGTATTAAACGATATGGGCCGTATCGACCCCATGTACCAGTTCAGTCTGGATGCCTACATAGACCTGTTCAACCTCAGCATAGAGAAGAGTCAGCGCTCACACAAACTGGACGAGAGGATTGCCAACCTCAACGACTACCACACATACGCTGTCTACAGGTACAACATAATATAACCTCAACGACTACAACACATACCGCTGTCTACAGGTACAACATAATATAACCTCAACAACTACCACACATACGCTGTCTACAGGTACAACATAATATAACCTCAACGACTACCACACCTACCGCCGTCTACAGGTACAACATAATATAACCTCAACGACTACCATACATACGCTGTCTACAGGTACAACATAATATAACCTCAACGACTACCACACATACCGCTGTCTACAGGTACAACATAATATAACCTCAACGACTACCACACGTACCGCTGTCTACAGGTACAACATAATATAACCTCAACGACTACAACACGTACCGCCGTCTACAGGTACAACATAATATAACCTCAACGACTACCACACGTACCGCCGTCTACAGGTACAACATAATATAACCTCAACGACTACCACACCTACCGCCGTCTACAGGTACAACATAATATAACCTCAACGACTACCACACATACCGCCGTCTACAGGTACAACATAATATAACCTCAACGACTACCACACCTACCGCCGTCTACAGGTACAACATAATATAACCTCAACGACTACCATACATACGCTGTCTACAGGTACAACATAATATAACCTCAACGACTACCACACGTACCGCTGTCTACAGGTACAACATAATATAACCTCAACGACTACAACACGTACCGCCGTCTACAGGTACAACATAATATAACCTCAACGACTACCACACATACCGCCGTCTACAGGTACAACATAATATAACCTCAACGACTACCACACCTACCGCCGTCTACAGGTACAACATAATATAACCTCAACGACTACCACACATACCGCCGTCTACAGGTACAACATAATATAACCTCAACGACTACCACACCTACCGCCGTCTACAGGTACAACATAATATAACCTCAACGACTACCATACATACGCTGTCTACAGGTACAACATAATATAACCTCAACGACTACCACACGTACCGCTGTCTACAGGTACAACATAATATAACCTCAACGACTACCACACCTACCGCCGTCTACAGGTACAACATGATATAACCTCAACGACTACAACACATACGCTGTCTACAGGTACAACATAATTTAACCTCAACGACTACCACACATACCGCTGTCTACAGGTACAACATAATATAACCTCAACGACTACAACACGTACCGCTGTCTACAGGTACAACATGATATAACCTCAACGACTACCACATGTACCGCTGTCTACAGGTACAACATAATATAACCTCAACGACTACCACACATACGCTGTCTACAGGTACAACATAATATAACCTCAACGACTACCACACGTACCGCCGTCTACAGGTACAACATAATATAACCTCAACGACTACCACACATACCGCCGTCTACAGGTACAACATAATATAACCTCAACGACTACCACACCTACCGCCGTCTACAGGTACAACATAATATAACCTCAACGACTACCATACATACGCTGTCTACAGGTACAACATAATATAACCTCAACGACTACCACACGTACCGCTGTCTACAGGTACAACATAATATAACCTCAACGACTACCACACCTACCGCCGTCTACAGGTACAACATGATATAACCTCAACGACTACAACACATACGCTGTCTACAGGTACAACATAATTTAACCTCAACGACTACCACACATACCGCTGTCTACAGGTACAACATAATATAACCTCAACGACTACAACACGTACCGCTGTCTACAGGTACAACATGATATAACCTCAACGACTACCACATGTACCGCTGTCTACAGGTACAACATAATATAACCTCAACGACTACAACACGTACCGCTGTCTACAGGTACAACATAATATAACCTCAACGACTACAACACGTACCGCTGTCTACAGGTACAACATAATATAACCTCAACGACTACAACACATACGCTGTCTACAGGTACAACATAATATAACCTCAACGACTACCACACATACGCTGTCTACAGGTACAACATAATATAACCTCAACGACTACCACACGTACCGCTGTCTACAGGTACAACATGATATAACCTCAACGACTACCACACGTACCGCTGTCTACAGGTACAACATAATATAACCTCAACGACTACCACACATACGCTGTCTACAGGTACAACATAATATAACCTCAACGACTACAACACGTATCGCTGTCTACAGGTACAACATAATATAACCTCAACGACTACCACACGTACCGCCGTCTACAGGTACAACATAATATAACCTCAACGACTACCACACCTACCGCCGTCTACAGGTACAACATAATATAACCTCAACGACTACCACACATACCGCCGTCTACAGGTACAACATAATATAACCTCAACGACTACCACACATACCGCCGTCTACAGGTACAACATAATATAACCTCAACGACTACCACACATACCGCCGTCTACAGGTACAACATAATATAACCTCAACGACTACCACACCTACCGCCGTCTACAGGTACAACATGATATAACCTCAACGACTACCACACGTACCGCTGTCTACAGGTACAACATAATATAACCTCAACGACTACCACACATACCGCTGTCTACAGGTACAACATAATATAACCTCAACGACTACCACACGTACGCTGTCTACAGGTACAACATAATATAACCTCAACAACTACCACACATACCGCCGTCTACAGGTACAACATAATATAACCTCAACGACTACCACACATACCGCCGTCTACAGGTACAACATAATATAACCTCAACGACTACCACACATACCGCTGTCTACAGGTACAACATAATATAACCTCAACGACTACCACACATACGCTGTCTACAGGTACAACATAATATAACCTCAACGACTACAACACATACCGCCGTCTACAGGTACAACATAATATAACCTCAACGACTACCACACATACCGCCGTCTACAGGTACAACATACTATAACCTCAACAACTACCACACATACGCTGTCTACAGGTACAACATAATATAACCTCAACGACTACCACACATACCGCCGTCTACAGGTACAACATAATATAACCTCAACGACTACAACACATACCGCCGTCTACAGGTACAACATAATATAACCTCAACGACTACCACACATACGTTGTTTACAGGTACAACATAATATAACCTCAACGACTACCACACATATCGCTGTTTACAGGTACAACATAATATAACCTCAACGACTACCACACGTTCCGCCGTCTACAGGTACAACATAATATAACCTCAACGACTACCACACATACCGCCGTCTATAGGTACAACATAATTTAACCTCAACGACTACCACACATACCGCTGTCTACAGGTACAACATAATATAACCTCAACGACTACCACACATACCACCGTCTACAGGTACAACATATTATAACCTCAACGACTACCACACATACCGCTGTCTACAGGTACAACATAATATAACCTCAACGACTACCACACATACCGCCGTCTACAGGTACAACATAATATAACCTCAACGACTACCACACATACCTCTGTCTACAGGTACAACATAATTTAACCTCAATGACTACCACACATACCGCTGTCTACAGGTACAACATCATATAACCTCAACGACTACAACACGTACCGCTGTCTACAGGTACAACATAATATAACCTCAACGACTACAACACGTACCGCTGTCTACAGGTACACCATAATATAACCTCAACGACTACCACACATACGCTGTCTACAGGTACAACATAATTTAACCTCAATGACTACCACACATACCGCTGTCTACAGGTACACCATAATATAACCTCAACGACTACCACACATACGCTGTCTACAGGTACAACATAATTTAACCTCAATGACTACCACATATACCGCTGTCTACAGGTACAACATGATATAACCTCAACGACTACCACACCTACCGCCGTCTACAGGTACAACATAATATAACCTCAACGACTACCACACGTACCGCCGTCTACAGGTACAACATAATATAACCTCAATGACTACCACACATACGCTGTCTACAGGTACAACATAATATAACCTCAACGACTACCACACATACGCTGTTTACAGGTACAACATACTATAACCTCAACAACTACCACACATACGCTGTTTACAGGTACAACATACTATAACCTCAACAACTACCACACATACCGCTGTCTACAGGTACAACATAATATAACCTCAACGACTACCACACATACCGCCGTCTACAGGTACAACATAATATAACCTCAACGACTACAAACATACGCTGTCTACAGGTACAACATAATATAACCTCAACGACTACCACACATACCGCCGTCTACAGGTACAACATAATATAACCTCAACGACTACCACACATACCGCCGTCTACAGGTACAACATAATATAACCTCAACGACTACCACACATACTGCCGTCTACAGGTACAACATAATATAACCTCAACGACTACAACACATACGCTGTCTACAGGTACAACATAATATAACCTCAACGACTACCACACATACCGCCGTCTACAGGTACAACATAATATAACCTCAACGACTACCACACATACCGCCGTCTACAGGTACAACATAATATAACCTCAACGACTACAACACATACGCTGTCTACAGGTACAACATAATATAACCTCAACGACTACCACACATACCGCTGTCTACAGGTTTACATTCTCGGATAATGACAGGAATGATGATGATTTTTGGAATAATGTGTATTTAAATGTGAAGCTGTTATACAGGACCAAAAGTTTTGAAGTAGGTAACAAAATAACACATGGACCATACTTTAGATACTAGATACAGATTACCATAGAGATACAATAGAGTCCTCTACTGTTTAACCCTTTCTTCCAGTGTGTGTACCACCAAAGTTTGATCAAGACTGTCCCCGTCTTCTCCAGGTACACGTGTCGTGGTCTGTTTGAGGTCCACAAGCTGCTCTTCAGTTTCCAGATTTGTGCCAAGATCCTGGAGGTGGCTGGTAAACTCAACATGGACGAATACAGCTTCTTCCTCAGGGGAGGATTGGTGAGACACACACACACACACACACACACACACACACACACACACACACACACACACACACACACACACACACACACACACACACACACAGAACAGACTGAATGTGCCATTCAATTCATCACAATTGTATTAATCCTATGAGGATTAATGAGGAAGGTTTTGTCAAGCACACAGTTAGTCAATAAATCTTCCTCAAGCAGCAGACTCAGACGTGTGTTACAAGAGCTAGTACTGAATGGGCAGTTATACAGGTGCCATAAAAAATGAAAAACACATCCCTTAAAATGTATCCCTCCCTCCATCCCTCCCTCCCTCCCTCCCTCCCTCCCTCCCTCCCTCCCTCCCTCCCTCCCTCCCTCCCTCCCTCCCTCTCTCTCTCTCTCCCCTCTAGGTTCTAGATAAAGAGAGTCAGATGGAGAACCCGTGTTCTAGCTGGCTGGCTGAGTCGAACTGGGACAACGTGACAGAGCTGGACAAGCTGGCTAACTTCCACGGCCTCATGGCCTCCTTCGAACAGTACCCCCGAGACTGGAACCTTTGGTACACGAGTGCCGGGCCTGAGACCGCACAGCTACCTGGTGAGAGGGGTAGGGTTGGGAGCTTGTGGGAGTGAGTACACAGTATGTGTCATGCCTGCATATAAGTGAACGTGCGTGTCTCTATAAATGAATCCATCTTGTTCTCTTATGTGCAACAGTTGGGTACCGTTTGTGTATATAGTAAAGTCTAGTATGTATTTTTTCTTCTTCGTTGTTTAATTGATGATGAATATCATTCTACTCCTCTGTTGTCTCTCTCTCTTAATTCAATTCAACGGGCTTTGTTGGCATGGGAAAGTTATGTTTACACTGCCAAAGCAAGTGAACTAGATAATTAACAAAAGTGAAATAAACAATTAAAAATTATCAGTAAACATTACGCTCACAAAAGTTCCAAGGAATAGAGACATTTCAAATGTCATATTATGTCTATATACAGTGTTGTAATGATGTGCAAATAGTTGAAATACTAAAGGGAAAATAAATAAACATAAATGTGGGTTCTATTTACAATAGTGTTTGTTCTTCACTGGTTGACCTTTTCTTGTGGCAACAGGTCACAGATCGTGCTGCTGTGATGGACACTGTGGTATTTCACCTAACAGATATGGGAGTTTATCAACATTTGAATTGTTGAGGATTTCTTTGTGGGTCTGTGTAAGGAGGTTAGGAAGTGCAGCTCAGTTTCCACCTCATTTTGTGGGCAGTGTGCACATAGCCTGTCTTCTCTTGAGAGCCAGGTCTGCCTACGGCGGTCTCTCTCAAAGGCAAGGCTTTGTTCACTGAGTCTCTCTTTCTCCCCTTCTTTCTCTCTCTCTCTCTCCCTCTCTCCGTACTGAAGGACTATTGATGCCTATCACGTAGCAGTGTGTGCCTCTGTCACTATCACTGCTTTATGTCATCACGTTAATTAAATCACACAAAGTTCAGCTCAATATTAATATAATTACATGATGGAACTTGCTGCCATAAATGTTCCTCCCGGCTTGCCGTTAAAATCTATTGTTTATCTAAAACCCATTTGCCATTCATGCCATTGTGATTCATTGTGGTTTTAACACCGGGACTTTAGTTGGGAAGTTAAGTTATCACTGGTGTTGCTGAAAACACCCCACCAATTCTTTCTCTTTCTCCCCTTGTCACCTTCACCTTCCATCCTTCTTCTTTAACCTCGCTGTCTTTCTGTCTCCTCCCCCATCCCTCTCTCTATCCCGACCTCTCTCTCTCTTCTCCCGCCCTCCCTCTCTTTTTCCGTCCACCCTCCCCACACCAGGTGAGTGGGAGAATGGTTGTAATGAGCTCCAGAGGATGTTGATCGTGCGCTCGCTGCGCCAGGACCGCGTCGCCTTCTGCGTCGCCGCCTTCATCATCAACAACCTGGGATCACGTTTCGTGGAGCCGCCCGTACTCGACATGAAGGCTGTGAGTGTGTGTGTCGGTGTGCATCTGTGTGTGCGCGCGTGTGTGTGTGACGAGACTTTGAGTGGCACTCGGAGGAGACTGTTTGATTTCCCCCCCCCCCCTCCTGCTCTCTGTGTCACTCTGTGTCACTCCCACGCTGACACGTTCAGCCTCGATGGCGGCTGAGGGAACTGGCACAAGATGGCTGCCAAGCAGAGCCAAGTTGGATCCCCTGCGTTGTGGAGGTGGTTCATTTTGAGATGGGTCATTCTTGTCTTCGGGAGTTATTCCTGACCACTTGACCTGAACAGGAACAACATTTGTTCCCAGTAATCCTCTATGTATTGATGTGAAAGCTCTTGGTAAAAAAAGTTTCACATTTGCCACAAACCCATTGGGGGATGATACTTGCGTCCTACTGCCATCAACTGTGACCATTAACAAGAACTGTACTAATACAATAGTCATTTCTCTCTTGGTCCTCCCCCGATCTCTGCTGCTGTGTTGATGCTTCCCCCAGGTGGTGGAGGACTCGACCACTAAGACTCCCCTGATATTCGTGTTGTCTCCGGGGGTGGACCCTACAGGAGCCCTGCTACAGCTGGCTGAGGCCTCAGGGATGAGCAGGAAATTCCATGCCCTCTCCCTGGGCCAGGGTCAAGCCCCCATTGCCACACGCATGATCAAAGAGGGAGTGAAGAGCGGTACGAATCAGTCTCTTCCCTCCCTCTGTTCTCTTTCTGTGTCTCTTTCTCTCTCTCTCCTCTCCTGTTCTCGGCATCTGTTTCTTGTTCACCGTTGATAGTTACTTTGCTAAGTATTCATAGGACTCCTCTTTCTCTCTCAATCTATATTTCCTCTCTCCCCTCATGCCCTGTTTGTGGACTGCAGTGTCATTTGTTATGTTCTATCTGGCTGTCACTTCCTGTAGCTTGTTGTGATTTCAGCCACACCTCTCTATACTCAACCAAATGTCATCGCCATACATCAGTACTGTTGTTTTTGAAAAAGTCGATTTCTAATATCCCTTCTCCTCCACTCTTTCCTCTATTCTCCTCTCCCACTCCCACTCCCACTCCACAGGTCATTGGGTGTTCCTGGCTAACTGCCACCTGTGTCTGTCCTGGATGCCCCAGCTGGATAAGTTAGTGGAACTGCTGCAGGTGGAGGAGCCCCATCCTGACTTCAGACTGTGGCTCAGCTCCTCTCCTCACCCTGACTTCCCCATCGCTATCCTGCAGGCCGGCATCAAGATGACCACCGAACCGCCTCGGGTAGACAGAGAGAGGATATACACTACTGTACTCACACATACACACACATGCAGGAACACACACACGCAGGCACACACTTTAAGAGAACACATCTAGATACACACACATTTTCAGAATGATCTACTCTCTTTTGCCATTGCCCCACTCAATTCTCCCTCCCTCCCTCCCTCCCTCCCTCCCTCCCTCCCTCCCTCCCTCCCTCCCTCCCTCTCTCTCTCTCCCCCTCCCTCCCTCAGGGTGTGAAGTCCAATATGAAACGCCTGTACCAGCTGGTGACAGAGGGACAGTTCACACGCTGTGCCCGGCCTGTGCTCTACAGGAAGCTGCTCTTCGCCCTCTGTTTCTTCCACAGCATCCTTCTAGAGAGGAAGAAGTTCCTACAGCTGGGCTGGAACATTATCTACGGCTTCAACGACTCTGACTTCGAGGTAACTCACGCGCGCGCACAAAAATGGCTTCCAGTCGCGGTCTTAAAACTATCCCCGACTTGGATCTTTCTACTTGGTAAAAATAGTCAATTAGGAGAGGGGAATGTCAGGTATTTCTTGAGTCTGATATGGATTGTGAAGATTTAATGTTGAAGAATGCTTGAAAACGGTGACAGAATTTTTTACCTACTCCTTTCCCTTGTAAGACAATGAAGACTAACAAAATGCTGACCACTCTACATCCTGTTGCGTGAGACCAAAAGTAGTGGATAAATCACCCCCTAGGAGTGCTAACAGCAGGCGTGTCCCCATCCCTCCTCTAGGTTAGTGAGAGTCTGATGAGTCTGTATTTAGATGAGTACGAGGAGATCCCCTGGGACGCCCTCAAGTACCTGATCGCCGGGGTCAACTACGGCGGTCACGTGACGGACGACTTTGACAGACGCCTGCTCACCACGTACATCAACGACTACTTCTGTGAGGCCGCCGTCGCCGCGCCATTCTTCAAGTGAGCGTGACACGCGCATATAAACACACACACACACACACACACACACACACACACACACACACACACACACACACACACACACGCGACTGTCTCTTTCACTCTCTCTCTCCTCAAACATACATAAAGATCTAGTCATGGCAGAGCGTACTGCGGCTGCTGTCTGGTTACAGGTACTCATAAAGACTGAGGACCGTGAGCACCACCATGTGGCCAGCGTTGATATTACAGTCACTCTGAGGAGTCCAGCCCTGTTGCTGCTTATTCCTGCCTATCCAGTACTTTCTAAGGGTCAATTTGGGATTGGACCACAATGTTGTACTGTAATACTTTCCTCTCCTCTCTCTCTAGCTACTACATCCCTCGGGACGGGCCCCAGTCCTCCTACAGGGTTAGGGGTTATGTAGTGTTAACAGTCTCTTCTCCCCTCTCTCTAGACTCTCCTCTCTCGCTACCTACTACATCCCTCGGGACGGGCCCCAGTCCTCCTACAGGGAGTACATCAGCCACCTCCCAGCCACGGAGCACCCCGAGGTGTTCGGCCAGCACCCCAACGCCGACATCGCCTCCCAGATTGCTGAGACCAGGAGCCTGTTTGACACCCTGCTCTCCCTGCAGCCCCAGGTCACTAGTGGAGCTACTGCCGGAGCAGCCGCCGGGCCCAGCAGAGAGAATAAGGTGAGTGGGGGGGGGTTACAGTTGGAGGCTGTGTCATGTGCATTTGTGTGTGTGTGTAGCTCTGTATTTTCTGCATATTTACTATCAGTGCAAGAGTTTCAGTCGATCCCCTCTCTCTCCAGGTATTGGAGTTAGCAGCAGACGTGCTGCAGAAGATCCCAGGCCTGATAGACTATGAAGGGACCAGGGTCCTGCTGGCTGACGACCCCTCACCTCTCAACGTGGTCCTACTGCAAGAGATCCAGAGATACAATGCCCTGCTACACACCATCAGGTAGGACAGAGAGAGAAGAGGAGGGAGGTGATGTAGGTAGGTGGTTTGTGCAGGGGTGTGTAGCTGCAAATGTGTGTGTAAAAACAAAGTACTGGATGGGTAGTTTAACGGCGTGCGTGTGTGTGGTGTGTGTGTCTAGGTCGTCTCTGATAGAGCTGGAGAAGGGGATCAAGGGTCTGGTGGTGATGTCTAGCAGTCTGGAGGAAACATTCCACTGCATCTTCGACGCCCGCGTCCCCCCACTTTGGGTTAAGGTAGGACACACACACATACACACACACACACACACACACACTCATGGATTGTTACAGGTCATAGACACACACAAAAACACACATTTACCATTTATCTCAAGGCATTTGACTCTGCTGTAGTAACTGCCCCAGTGGCAGCAACATCACTAGTATCTGCCCTTGTGCTATCGTGATTGCAACATCTACACATCATTCATGTAACCAGACACCATTCTATTATGTGAGCACAGCGATATCAACAAATCTTTACATCAAGTTCATGTTCAGAAAACCACTTTTAGCCAGAGGGAATGGCGGCCATTTTACAGGCTCTTGACCAATTGTGCTGTTTTGTGTATTTTTTTTGTTGTTGCACTGGTCTTAACTTTTTTTGTACATAATGTTTCCGCCATCGTTTCCTATGACCGGAAAGAGCTTCTGGACATCAGGACAGCCATCACTAACCTGGATTTGGACTAGGACTTCTACTTCAATGAGTCGGAGGTGACAGACATATTGATTAACCTCGGACCAGGACCTAATCCCTGTCACTCGAAGGTAAAGACGGCACTGTAGAGGCTGGCCCGGGCACCCTGATGAGACTACAGCGGCAAATTAATGAATCACCTCTACCCTCTGTTCTATTGGCGAATGTGCAATTGCTGGAGAATAAACTGGATGAGCTCCCTTCGGGACATTAGGAACTATAATATACAGAGTCATGGCTGAACAAGGACATGAATAATATACATCTAGCTGGTTTTTCTATGTATCGGCAGGACAGAACGGCAGAGTCTGGGAAGATCAGGGGGGTTGTGTGTGTCTCTTTTATTAACAACAGCTGGTACGCGATCTCTAATATTAAGGAAGTCTCGAGGTTCTGCTCCCCTGAGTTAGAATACCCCACGATAAGCTGTTGACCATACCATTTACCACGAGAGTTTTCATCTCTATTTTTCGGAGCTGTCTATTTACCAACCACAAACTGATGCTGGCACTAAGACCACACTCAATGAGCTATATAAGGCCATAAGCAAACAAGAAAATGCTCATCCAGAGGCGGCGCTCCTAGTGGCCAGTAATTTTAATGCAGGAAAACTTAAATCCGTTTAACCTCATTTCTACCAGCATGTTAAATGTGTAACTAGAGGAATAAAACCTCTGGATCACCTTTACTACACACACAGAGACTCATACAAAGCTCTCCCTCGCCCTCCATTTGGAAAATAGGGCCATAGCTCTATCCTCCTGATTCCTGCTAACAAGCAAAAACTAAAACAGGAAGTGCCAGGAAGTGCCAGCTCAATACGGAAGTGGTTCGATGAAGCGGATGCAAAGCTACAAGACTCTTTCGCTAGCACAGATTGGCATATGTTCCGGGATTCATCTGATGGCATTGAGGTGTTTACCACATCAGTCACCAGCTTCATTAATAAGTGCATCGACGACGTTGTCCCCACAGTGACCATACATACGTACATATCCCAACCAGAAGCCATGGATTACAGGCAACATCCGCACTGAGCTTAAGGCTAGAGCTGCCGCTTTCAAGGAGCAGGACTTATAAAAAATCCTGCTATGCCCTCCAACGAACCATCGAACAGGCAAACCTACTACACCGGCTCTAATGCTCGTCAGATGTGGCAGGGTTTGCAAACTATCACGGATTACAAAGGGAAACCCAGTCGAGAGCTGCCCAGTAACGCGAGCATACCAGATGAGCTAAATGCCTTCTATGCTTGCTTCGAGGCAAGTAACACTGAACCATGCTGTTCCGGACGACCGTATGATCACGCTGTCCATAGCCGATGTGAGTAAGACTTTTATACTGGTTAACATTCACAAGGCCGCAGGGCCAGACCAGGATGCGTACTCAGAGCATGCACTGACCAACTAGCAAGTGTCTTCACTGACATTTTCAACCTCTCTCTGACCCAGTCTGTAATACCTACATGTTTCAAGCAAACCACCATAGTCTCTGTGCCTAAGAACACCAAGGTAACCTGCCTAAATGACTACTGCCCCGTAGCACTCACATCTGTAGACATTAAAGGCTTTAAAACGCTGTTAATGGCTCACATCAACACCATCATCTCAGAAACCCCAGATGTACTTTAATTTGCATACTGTCCCAACATATCCACAGATGATGCAATCTCTATTGCACTCCACACTGCCCTTTCCCACCTGGACAAAAGGAACACCTACAGTGGGGCAAAAAAGTATTTAGTCAGCCACCAATTGTGCAAGTTCTCCCACTTAAAAAGCTGAGAGAGGCCTGTAATTTTCATCATAGGTACACTTCAACTATGACAGACAAAATGAGAAAAGAAAATCCAGAAAATCACATTGTAGGATTTTTAATGAATTTATTTGCAAATTATGGTGGAAAATAAGTAATTGGTCAATAACAAAAGTTTATCTCAATACTTTGTTATATACCCTTTGTTGGCAATGACAGAGGTCAAACGTTTTCTGTAAGTCTTCACAAGGTTTTCACACACTGTTGCTGGTATTTTGGCCCATTCCTCCATGCAGATCTCCTCTAGAGCAGTGGCTGACTAAATACTTTTTTGCCCCACTGTACGTGAGAATGCTTTTCATTGACTACAGCGCAGCGTTCAACTCCATAGTGTCTAATCACTAAGCTAAAGACCCTGGGACTAAACACCTCCCTCTGCAACTGGATCCTGGGCTTCCTGATGGGCCGCCCCCCGGGTGGTGAGGGTAGGCAATAACACATCCTCCATGCTAACCCTTAACACGGGGGCCCCTCAGGGAAGCGTGCGAAGTCCCCTCCCGTGTACTCCCTGTTGTTCACCCACGACTGCGTGGCCGCGCACGACTTCAACACCATTAAGTTTTCCGACGACACGGCGGTGGTAGGCCTGATCACGGACGACGATGAGACAGCCTATAGGGAGGAGGTCAGAGACCTGGCAGTGTGGTGCAACAAAACTCTCCCTCAACGTGGGCAAGACAAAGGAGCTTATGGACTACAGAAAACGGAGGGCCGAGCACGCCGCCATTCACATAGACGGGGCTGTAGTGGGGCTGGACAAGAGCTTCAAGTTCCTCTGTGTCCACATCACTAAGGACCTATCATGATCCAAACATGCCAATACAGTCGTGAAGAGGGCACGACAAAGCATATTCCCCCTCAGGAGGCTGAAAATTTTTGTCATGGGTTCTCAGATCCTCAAAAAGTTCTACAGTTGCACCATTGAGAGCATCCTGACTGGTTGCATCACCGTTTGGTATGGCAACTGCACGGCATCCGACCACAAGGCGCTACAGAGGGTAGTGTGTACGGCCCAGTACATCACTGGGGCCGAACTCCCTGCCATCCAGGACCTCTATACCAGGCGGTGTCAGA
Source organism: Salvelinus namaycush (assembly GCF_016432855.1). Classification (NCBI taxonomy): domain Eukaryota; kingdom Metazoa; phylum Chordata; class Actinopteri; order Salmoniformes; family Salmonidae; genus Salvelinus; species Salvelinus namaycush. Next base: position 18,515,340 of record NC_052312.1, read on the forward strand.
GGAAGGCACTAGAAATTGTCAAAGACTCCAACCACCGAAGTCATAGACTGTTTTCTCTGCTACCGCATGGCAAGGGGTACTGGAGTGCCAAGTCTGGTACCAAAAGGCACCTGAACAGCTTCTACCCCCAAGCCATAAGACTGATGAACAGTTAATCAAGTGGCTACCCGTACAATTTATTTTATTATGTATTTATTTATCTTAATTGTTTTGCACTCCCTTGCAGTGGCTCTATGCACACTACCTAGTGCACTTTTGTAGTGCATTGTATTGGGAATAGGGCGCCAATTGGGAGGCAGTCTCTGTGCAGCCAGCCAGGCAGGCAAGATGATGGATTAACATGCCTTTAATAACAGAACACTGACTCACTGAGTACAGGCCTAGAGGAGCCTAACATAGTACTCTGACACTCCAACACACACACACACACACACACACACACACACACACACACACACACACACACACACACACACACACACACACACACACACACAAGCACACACACACACACACACACACACACACACACACACACACACACACACACACACACACACACACTACATACGCTCACACACTAAACACACACACATGCATATTGACTTCACATACACTTTCACACTTCACATACGCTGCTGCTACTCTGTTTGTTATACGGTGCGTTCGGAAAGTATTCAGACCCTTGACTTTTTCCAAGTTTTGTTAGGTTACAGCCTAATTCTAAAATTTATGAAATTGTTTTTTCCCCTCATCAATTCACACACAATACCCCATGATGAAAACGCAAAAACACGTTTTTAGATTTTTTTGCTAATCTATAAAAAAGTATCAATATCACATTTATATAAGTATTCAGACCCTTTACTCAGTACTTTGTTGAAGCACCTTTGGCAGTGATTACAGCCTCAAGTCTTCTTGGGTATGACACTACAAGCTTGGCACACCTGTATTTGGGGTGTTTTTCCCATTCTTCTCTGCAGATCCTCTCAAGCTCTGTCAGGTTGGATTGGCAGCGTCACTGCACAGCTATTTTCAGGTCTCTCCAGAGATGTTCAATCGGGGTTCAAGTCAGGCCTCTGGCTGGGCCACTCGTGGACTTTCAGAGACTTGTCTCGAAGCCACTCTTGCGTTGTCTTGGCTGTGTGCTTAGGGTCGTTGTCCTGTTGGAAGGTGAACCTTCGTCCCAGTCTGAGGTCCTGAGCACTCTGGAGCAGGTTTTCATCAAGGATCTCACTGTACTTTGCTCCATTCATCTTTGCCTCGATCCTGACTCCCAGTCCCTGCTGTATGATGTATGATGCTGCCACCACCATGCTTCATCGTAGGGATGGTGCCAGGTTTCCTCCAGACGTGACGCTTGGCATTCAGGCCAAAGAGTTCAATCTTGGTTTCATCAGACCAGAGAATCTTGTTTCTCATGATCTGAGAGTCTTTAGTTATGTTTGGGCAAACCTCAAGCGGGCTGTCATGTGCCTTTTATTGAGGAGTGGCTTCCGTCTGGCCACTCAACCATAAAAGCCTGATTGGTGGAGTGCTGCAGAGATGGTTGACCTTCTGGAAGGTTCTCCCATCTCCACAGAGGAACTCTAGAGCTCTGTCAGAGTGGCCATCGGGTTCTTGGTCACCTCCCTGACCAAGGCCCTTCTCCCTCGATTGCTCAGTTTGGCCGGGCGGCCAGCTCAAGGAAGATTCTTGGTGGTTCCAAACTTCTTCCATTTAAGAATTATGGAGGTTACTTTGTTCTTGGGGACCTTTAATGCTGCAGTGATTTTTTTGGTACACTTCTTCAGATCTGTGCCTCGACACAATCCTTTAATACATTTGCAAAAATGTCTATAAACCTATTTTCGCTTTGTCATTATGGGGTATTGTGTGTAGATTGCTGAGGAATTGTTTTTATTTAATCGATTTTAGAAGAATGCTGTAATATAACAAAATGTGGAAGAAGTCAAGGGGTCTGAATACTTTCCGAAGGCACTGTATGTCCTGATTACCTAGTGACTTTTACCCCTACACACATGTAGAATCTGTATTACTTCAATTACCTCAACTACCTCGTACATAAGTCTCTGTGGCGCAATTGGTTAGTGCGTTAGACTGTTAATCTAAAGGTTGGTGGTTCGAGCCCACCCAGGGACGAGAGTTTTCAGTTTGTTGTGCTCCATGATGTGAATGTGACATCCTGGACCTGTAATGAGATTACCTGTAACTTTGACCTGCTGAGGGTCAATGCCAACACAAGCCTCTCTAGTGCTATCAGTTAGCGTGTTTGACTGTCAATCTAAAGGTTGGTGCTTCGACACCACCCAGGGATGACATTTTTCAGATAGTAGCGATGTGAACCTTCCTGACTTGTAGTGATCTTCCATGAGACTTTCGCCTGCTGGCTCCCGGGTGGCGCAGTGGTCTAGGGCACTGCATCGCAGTGCTAGCTGCGCCACCAGAGTCTCTGGGTTCGCGCCCAGGCTGGGCTGGGTTCGCGCCCAGGCTCTGTCGCAGCCGGCCGCAACCGGGAGGTCCGTGGGGCGACGCACAATTGGCATAGCGTCGTCCGGGTTAGGGAGGGTTTGGCCGGTAGGGATATCCTTGTCTCAGTATGTAAAATGTAATAAAATGTATGCACTCTACTGTAAGTCGCTCTGGATAAGAGCGTCTGCTAAATTACTAAAAATGTAAAATGTACCCCTGCATATTGACTCAATACTGGTACTCCTTGTATGTAGCCTCGTTATTGTTTTTACTGTGTTACCATTTCCTTTTTTATTTTGCAAATATTTGTCTTACTTTTTAACCCTGCGTTGTTGGGAATGGGCTCGTAAGTAAGCATTTCACTGTAAAGTCGACACCTGTTGTATTCGGCACGTGACCAACAAAATGTGATTTCAATTTGACTTTAGAGGAACGTCCTGCTGATAGATACAGTGAGGTTGAATTGATGACGTTACATATTCGGTCTTATCCCTAACAACAAGACAACACACAGACACTATCAAAGCAGAGCAGCAGCTATTGATGGTACACAAGGTCCATTCCCTTATGTAGCATTTAATACCATACTTTCCCCTCAAAAACCGCTTCAATGGTCAAATGAATGGCCAATCTGGGTAGTGGGGACATACCCACTGGGCACAGACGTCAATTCAATGTCTATTCCACGTTGGTTTAACGGAATTTCATTGAAATGACGTGGATTCAACCAGTGTGGGCCCAGTGGGTAGGTCCAGTATCAGTGTGATTTATAGAAGAACATGGAGGCTGTCAGAAGCCATCTCGGCGATGTCAAAGGGAGCAATCTGATCTGACTGGAAAACGTCAGTGTGTGAGCCTGGAGCGGGAGAGGGGGGAAGAGACACACACATACTCACATATGCGCGCGCGCACACACACACACACACACACACACACAGATGCACGTTTTCTAGGACGAGCGAGGCAGCCTGGCCAAAATTAAAGCCATGAGTCTGAGGGAACAGAAATATAATGACAGTCTGCCATGCCTGCCAGGGGTGAATGGAACATGGACAGACGGACGGAAGGAGAGAGAGCAAGAGAAGGAGGAGGGATAGTGTTCTAGAAGGGGTTGTTGTTCATCCCCGGAGCAGGGACAGGGAGAGAGAGAGAGGCAATCAAGGAGAGAAAGAGAAGGGGAAGAGAGAGAGAGAGACAGGCAATCAAGGAGAGAAAGAGAAGGAAAAGAGAGAGAGAGAGCTTGACAGACAGGGGAAAAAATAGTGAGGAAAGCAGAAGGAAGTAGGGGACTAGATATAGAGGGTAGAGTAATGAGGCAGTAGAGTTGAGAGAGAGAGACACAGCTGGAGCTGAAGCATTAATGGCCGTCCTGTCCTCCTCTCATAAAGAGGGGGCCAGTAACAGGGTAGAGCAGGCCTCTTTCCCTCTCACTCTCCCTCTCTCTTTCTCTCTCTCCCCCTCTCCCTCTCTTTCTCTCTCTCTCCCCCTCGCTCTTTCTCTGTCTCTTTCCCTCACTCTCTTTTTCTCTCTCTCCTCTCTCTCTCTCTCCCTCTATCCTTTTCGCTCTCCCTCTGTCTGTCTCTCTTTGTCTGGCTGTACTGTAATAGTCAGCACTGGGCTGGTTGGGCTTTAGAAAGGGAACTGGAGCAGAGACAGCAGGTTTACTCTACTTATTACACTGCAATTACCCCCCCCCCCCCCCCCCCCCAGCTTCCCCTCAGTCCCCTCAGCCCCAGATAGGGCATTGTGGCTTTGTTTAGGCACCAAGTGTCCACCTGATGACCCAGTGGACCAGACAGACACACAGGCGGACGCGCACAACCACACACACACAGCCACACACACACACACACACAAGGGCGCACCCACATAAACATAAACTGCCCTCAATGACCCCTCTGAAGAGACACACACACACTCTTTTTTTTCATCCGCCCCATCCCCCAACATGCAGTAGAATCTTTGGCAGACTACAGCGGTCTCACTGACTACTGGAACGAGTTGTACACTGTTTTAATGAAGAATTGAACCTTAGGACATAGTAACAGTTGGATTGTGTTTCCAGTCCAGTGTGTATGGGGGTCAGTCAGTAGAAAATGAGTGTGGTTTCCCAAATGGCACCCTATTCCCTACCCTAGTGCACTACAAAAGTAGTGCACTGTATTGGGCATAGGGTGCCATTTGGGAGGCAGTCTCTGTGCAGCCAGGCAGGCAGGCAGGCAGGATGATGGATTAACACACCTTCAATAACAGAACACTGACTCACTGAGTACAGGCCTAGAGGAACCTAACATACTTCAGGTTCATATGATGCTGCTGGGAGAGTTACTATAGCAGGACAGCATATACTATTGACTTTGCTGTGTGTCTCTGTCTCTTTCTGTGCCTGTCTGAAGTGTCTTGTCTCCTCCGTCCTCCTCAGGCCTACCCGTCTTTGAAGCCGCTGGCATCGTGGACCAGGGACCTGTGCCAGCGCGTGGAGCAGTTTGCCCGCTGGGCAGAGACGGCTCACCCCCCTACCCTCTTCTGGCTCTCTGGCTTCACCTTTCCCACTGGCTTCCTCACCGCTGTGTTACAGTCGTCCGCACGTCAGCACAGCGTGAGGCCTCACACACATACAAAACCAGTCAAAAGTTTGGACTCACCTACTCATTCAAGGGTTTTTCTTTATTTTTACTATTTTCTACATTGTAGAAAAATAGTGAAGACATCAAAACTATTAAATAACACATATGGAATCATGTAGTAACCAAAAAAGTGTTAAACAGATCAAAATATATTTTAGATTTTAGATTCTTCAAGGTAGCCACCCTTTGCCTTGATGACTGCGTTGCACACTCTTGGCATTCTCTCAACCAGCTTCACCTGGAATGCTTTTTCAACAGTCTTGAAGGAGTTCCGACATGGAGGCAGGTAGACTAGTGGTTAGAGTGTTGGACTAGTAACCGAAAGGTTGCAAGATCGAATCCCCGAGCTGACAAGGTAAAAATCTGTCGATCTGCCCCTGAAGAAGACAGTTAACACACTGTTCCTAGGCCGTCATTGAAAATAAGAATTTGTTCTTAACTGACTTGCCTTATAAAAAACATATGCTGAGCAATTGTTGGCTGCTTTCCTTCACTCTGCGGTCCAACTCATCCCAAACCATCTCAATTGGGTTGAGGTTGGGTGATTGTGGAGGCCAGGTCATCTGATGCAGCACTCCATCCCTTGCCTTCTTGTTCAAATAGCACTTACACAGCCTGGAGGTGTGTTGGGTCATTGTCCTGTTGAAAAACAAATGACACTCCGACTAAGCGCAAACCAGATGGGACTCAAATCAAATTTATTTATATAGCCCTTCGTACATCAGCTGATATCTCAAAGTGCTGTACAGAAACCCAGCCTAAAACCCCAAACAGCAAGCAATGCAGGTGTAGAAGCACGGTGGCTAGGAAAAACTCCCAAGAAAGGCCAAAACCTAGGAAGAAACCTAGAGAGGAACCAGGCTATGAGGGGTGGCCAGTCCTCTTCTGGCTGTGCCGGGTGGAGATTATAACATATATAGTCTGGTACTGTATACAATATAGTATCTCTGCAGAATGCTGTGGTAGCCATGCTGGTTAAGTGTGCCTTGAATTCTAAATAAATCACTGACAGTGTCATCATCACATCACCTCCTCTTCACAGTGGGAACCACACATGCGGAGATCATCCGTTCACCTACTCTGCGTCTCACAAAGACACAGTGGTTTGAACCAAAAATCTAAAATTTGAACTTATCAGACCAAAGGACAGATTTCCACTGGTCTGATGTCCATTGCTTATTTTGCTTCTAAATAAATCACTGACAGTGTCACCAGCAAAGCACTATCACACCTCCTCCTCCATGCTTCACAATGGGAACCAAGGCAAAGGGTGGCTACTTTGAAGAATCTCAAATATCTCACACACACACACACACACACACACACACACACACACACACACACACCAACACAAACACGTACACACACACAGCACTGACCCCTTACTCTGCACACTCACCAAACACAACGTCTGAGAAAACTTGCAAACTGTGTTCACAAACTAACCACAACTACTCTATACCGCACACACTCGTAGACTGCTGCACAGGAATGGGTCGTGTTTGGTTTATAATTATGCCCAGATAATAACTTTTCTAAGGACATACAGTACCACTGTAGGGATAATAAAGAGTACTTGAACTTCAACCATGCCAAGTTAACCTCTAAAGTAAAATGTTCACTTCGTCATGCGTTGAGGTCAATGGGGGACTTAGTGAAAATCTGACTAACACTTATGCATTACCCACAGGTGTCAGTGGACACTCTATCCTGGGAGTTCATTGTTGCGACAGTGGACGACAACAACCTCCTCTTCCCACCTAAGGTGAGACACCCGTTTTCACTATAAATCAGTGTCCTTTTCTCCACAACTCTTTTCCCTCAATGTGTCTAGTTTAGGGCTCGGAATACTCTTCCTGGTCAGACCGCATGGTCAGAATAAAACCCTAATCTATTGTAAGTCATGTAACTTTCTCCTTCTTCCTCCCTCTTTCCTCCCCTCCTCCATCCATCCCCTCCTCAGGATGGGGTGTTTATCCGGGGGCTGTATCTGGAAGGGGCTGGCTGGGACAAGAAGAACTCCTGTCTGGTGGAGGCTAAGCCAATGCAGCTGGTCTGCCCCATCCCCACCATCCACTTCAAACCTGTTGAGAACCGCAAGAAGATAGCCAAGAGTAAGACAAAAAAATAAAACATCTCTCTCTCTCTGTGTCTCTGTGTCTCTCTCTCTGTCTCTGTGTCTCTCTCTCTCTCTCTCTGTGTCTCTGTGTCTCTGTCTCTGTGTCTCTCTCTCTCTCTCTCTCTGTGTCTGCCAAGTGACTCTCTGATGTAATGTGTGTGTGTGTGTGTGTGTGTGTGTGTGTGTGTGTGTGTGTGTGTGTGTGTGTGTGTGTGTGTGTGTGTGTGTGTGTGTGTGTGTGTGTGTGTGTGTGTGTGTGTGTGTGTGTGTGTGTGTGTCTAGGTATGTACTTGTGTCCGTGCTACTACTTCCCAGTGCGTTCGGGCGATGGGGGCAGACCCTCCTTTGTGGTGGGGGTGGACCTGAAGTCTGGAGCTGTGCCTTTTGACCACTGGATCAAGAGAGGAACCGCTCTGCTCATGAGTCTAGACAACTAAGGGGCTACACACACACACAGTATACCCAACCTTCATGCACATCTCGGAATCACACTGTATTAATGAATACAATAATCTTACGTAAAACACAAACATTCTCCACCACATGCCTTTTGAATAGTCATTTGAATATTTTGTAAGTTCATTTGCATCATTCCTGTTATTTATGTCAGGGTTTTATTTGTTTAAAAATATTCAAATTCCTCAAAAAATGAACTGAAATGATTGTACTTTATTCTAATATTTTTTAATAATTACAATCAAATATGAATTAATTAACTGATTTTGCAAATAAAATAAATAAATGTTGATGATTTACTCTTTGGGGTATGACTGACATGGTTGTATCAAGGACTCCCACATTGCTCTATTTTCAACTCCTCATGATTCACTTCCTAATACAGCACTACATCACTCTTTCCACTGTGACCCCTTTTAACCTGCTGAAAGAGCTCTCCACAATACATTAAAGGCACACACACGCACACACACACAGAGACAGGACACAGACATTACATCACACACACACACTTGAATAAATAGACAATCTCTTCATTGTAATTATTCTCTGGTAATTATTCAGACACACAGACAGACTAGATTTATTATCCACAGTAGAACCTTGTACCCCTTTTTTTGTGATCAAGTTTTTATACTTTTTTGGTTGACAAGACAGAAAAACCCAAACCAACAGACATTACACATATACACATTTATCTCCGACTTCCCTTCCCACCTACAGGACCTGCTTATCTGAGTGCAAACAGTGCCTTCGGGAAAGTATTCAGACCCCTTGACTTTTTCCACATTTTGTTACGTTACAGGCTTATTCTAAAATGTATATTTTTTTAAATGTATCCTCAGCAATCTACACACAATACTCCATAATGATAAAGCGAAAACAGGTTTTTAGCCATTTTTGCAAATTTATAAAAAATCCAAAACAGAAGTACATTATTTACATAAGTATTCAGAGCCTTTGCTAATGAGACTTGAAATTGAGCTCAGATGCATCCTGTTTCCATTTTGGATTTTATTTAACATTTATTTAACTAGGCCATTGGTCATCCTTGAGATGTTTCTACAACTTGATTGGAGTCCACTTGTGGTAAATTCAATTGATTGGTCATGATTTGGAAAGGTGCACACCTGTCTATATAAGGTCCCACAGTTGACAGTGCATGTCAGAGCAAAGACCAAGCCATGAGGTCAAAGGAATTGTCCGTAGAGCTCCGAGACAGGATTGTGTCAAGGCACAGATCTAAGGAAGGGTACCAAACAATTTCTGCAGCATTGAAGGTCCCCAAGAACACAGTGGCCTCCACCATTCTTAAATGGATGAAGTTTGGAAACACCAAGACTCTTCCTAGCGCTGGCCACCTAGCCAATTTGAGCAATCGGGGGAGAAGGGTCTTGGTCAGGGAGGTGACCAAGAACCCAATGTTCACTCTGACAGAACTCTAGAGTTCATCTGTGGAGATGGGAGAACCTTCCAGAAGGACAACCATTTCTGCAGCACTTCACCAATCAGGCCTTTATGGTAGAGTGGCCAGAAGGAAGCCACTCCTCAATAAAAGGCACATGACAGCCCACTTGGAGTTTGCCAAAAGGCACCTAAATGACTCAGACCATGAGAAACAAGATCCTCTGGTCTGATGAAACCAAGATTGAACTCTTTGGCCTGAATGCCAAGCGTCACGTCTGGAGGAAACCTTGCACCATCCCTACGGTGAAGCATGGTGGTGGAAGCATCATGCTGTGGGGATGTTTTTCAGAGGCAGGGACTGGGAGACTAGTCAGGATCGAGGCAAAGATGAACGGAGCAAAGTACAGAGACATCCTTGATGAAAACCTGCTCCAGAGCGCTCAGGACCTCCGACTGGGGGTCGAAGGTTCACCTTCCAACAGGACAACGACCCTAAGTACCCAGCCAAGACAACGCAAGAGTGGCTTCGGGACAAGCCTCTGATTGTCCTTGAGTGACCCAGCCAGAGCCCGACTTGAACCCTATCTAACATCTTTAGAGAGACCTGAAAATAGCTGTGCATCAACGTTCCCCATCCAACCTGACAGAGCTTGAGAGGATCTGCAGAGAAGAATGGGAGAAACTCCCCAAATACAGGTCTGCCAAGCTTTTAGCGTCATACCCAAGAAGACTCGAGGCTGTAATCACTGCCAAAGGTGCTTCAACAAAGTACTGAGGGAAGGAGGTTGTTGGCCAAGATACATGGCCCCATCCATCCTCCCCTCAATACGGTGCAGTCGTCCTGTCCCCTTTGCAGAGAAGCATCCCCACAGACCTCTACACATGCACATACATGCACTCTACACATGCACATACATGCTTTGTAAGTAGGAAAACCTGCAAAATCGGCAGTGTATCAAATACTTGTTCTCCCCACTGTATATATATATATACACTCACACATATAATGGATTTCAATGGCAGAAAAATCCCTGCACAGGTAAACAACATTTCACACAGAAGACACAGTAACACACAGAGACATTCACAACATCTAGATGTTAGTAAGGAAGATCAAGAAGGAGTACAAGCCCCCAGAGTTCTCATGGCACATTCATTCATACAGTCTGGGAGTGCTCTTTTGGCAATCAGTGGCTTCATCATTATCAAGCATGTTGTCCAAACCCATTCCATGTCTTTGCAACGTGCTACTGCTTAATGATGAGTCTTTACTTAACCTAACATACAGGCATAGAAGGATTTGGCTTGCCAGACTAACAGCAGCCAAGAGAATGGTTGCCTTACGATACGATGGCAAGCCCCACACACTCTGCCACACCAGCAATGGATATCCTCATTCCTGGTCATAGCTCAACTTGAATGACCAATCTCTTGAATGAATGGCGCAAAGTCAGACAATGTTAATATGGACTACAACACTTGACAGTTCAAAATCACTTCTTTGATATACAGTGCCTTCGGAAAGTATTCAGACCCCTTGACCTTTTCCACATTTTGTTACGTTGCAGCCTTATTCTAAAATGTATTAATTTGTTCCCCCCATCAATCTACACACAATACCCTATAATGACAAAGAAAAAAACATTTTTTTGGAAATTGTTGCTAATTTATAAAAAATAAATAATGAAATATTACATTTACATAAGTATTCAGACCCTTTCCTCAGTAAGAGCATTGAAGATGGGTCGTGGCTGGGTCTTCCAGCATGACAACGACCCGAAACACACAGCCAGGGCAAATAAGGAGTGGCTCCGTAAGAAGCATCTCAAGGTCCTGGAGTGGCCTAGCCAGTCTCCAGACCTGAACCCAATAGAAAATCTTTGAAGGGAGCTGAAAGTCCGTATTGCCCAGCGACAGCCCCGAAACCTGAAGGATCTGGAGAAGGTCTGTATGGAGGAGTGGGCCAAAATCCCTGCTGCAGTGTGTGCAAACCTGGTCAAGAACTACAGGAAACGTATGATCTCTGTAATTGCAAACAAAGGTTTCTGTACCAAATATTAAGTTCTGCTTTTCAGATGTATCAAATACTTATGTCATGCAATAAAATGCAAATTAATTACTTAAAAATCATACAATGTGATTTTCTGGATTTTTGTTTTAGATTCCGTCTCTCGCAGTTGAAGTGTACCTATGATAAAAATTACAGACCTCTACATGCTTTGTAAGTAGGAAAACCTGCAAAATCGGCAGTGTATCAAATACTTGTTCTCCCCACTGTATATATATATATATATATATATATATATACACAGTACCAGTCAAAAGTTTGGACACACCTACTCATTCCAGGGTTTTTCTTTATTTTTACTTTTTTCTACATTGTAGAATAATAGTGAAGACATCAAAACTATGAAATAACACATATGGAATCATGTAGTAACCAAAATAGTGTTAAACAAATCAAAATATATTTTATATTTGAGACTCTTTAAAGTAGCCACCCTTTGCCTTGATGACAGCTTTGCACAGTCTTGGTATTCTTTCAACCAGCTTCATGAGGTATTAACCAAAATGCATTTCAACAGGTGTGCCTTGTTAAATGTTAATTTGTGGATTTTTTTCCCCTTCTTAATGCGTTTCAGCCAATCAGTTGTGTTGTTACAAGGTAGTGGTGGTATACAGAAGATAGCCCTATTTGAATAAAAGACCGAAGTCCATATTATGGCAAGAACAGCTCAAATAGGCAAAGAGAAGCGACAGTCCATGATTACTTTAAGACATGTAGGTCAGTCAATCAGGAAAATTTTAAGAACTTTTAAAGTTTCTTCAAGTGCAGTTGCAAAAATCATCAAGCGCTATGATGAAACTGGCTCTCACAGAGTTCAAGTTCAAGTAACAGACACATCTCAACATCAACTGTTCAGAGGAGACTGTGTGAATCAGGCCTTCATGGTCGAATTGCTGCAAAGAAACCACTACTAAAGGACACCAATAAAAAGAAGAGACTTGCTTGGGCCAATAAACACGATAAATGGACATTAGACCAGTGGAAATCTGTCCTTTGGTCTGATAAGTCAAAATTTGAGATTTTTGGTTCCAACCACTGTGACTTTGTGAGACGCAGAGTAGGTGAACGGATGATCTCTGCATGTGTGGTTCCCACTGTGAAGCATGGAAGAGGAGGTGTAATGGTGACAATGTCAGTGATTTATTTAGAATTCAAGGCACACTTAACCAGCATGGTTACCACAGCATTCTGCAGAGATACGCCATCCCATCTGGTATGCGCTTAGTGGGACAATCATTTGTTTTTCAACAGGACAATGACCCAACACAGGCTGTGTAAGGGCTATTTGACCAAGAAGGAGAGTGATGGAGTGCTGCATCAGATGACCTGGCCTCCACAATCACCCAACCTCAACCAAATTGAGATGGTTTGGGATGAGTTGGACCGCAGAGTGGAGGAAAAGCAGCCAACAAGTACTCAGCATATGTGGGAGCTCCTTCAAGACTGTTGGAAAAGCATTCCAGATGAAGCTGGTTGAGAGAATGCCAAAAGTGTGCAAAGCTGTCATCAAGGCAAAGGTTGGCTACTTTGAAGAATCTAAAATATATTTTGATTTGTTTAACACTTTTTTGATTACTACATGATTCCATATGTGTTATTTCATAGTTTTGATGTCTTCACTATTATTCTATAATGTTGAAAATACTAATAAATAAAGGTGTGTCCAAACATTTGACTGGTACTGTGTGTGTGAATTTATATATATATATATATATATATATATATATATATATATATATATATATATATATATATATATATATATTCCTGCACAGGTAAACAACATTTCACACAGAAGACACAGTAACACACAGAGACATTCACAACATCCAGATGTCACTAAGGAAGATCAAGAAGGACTACAAGCCCTAATGTCTATATATTATTATTTATTTTTTGGGATGGAAAAACACTTTCAGTGTGAACTTAAATGACTAAAACCTTGATAGAAAGTAGAGAGAAAATATATATTTTAAATAATATCATCTTTGAGAATGAACAATCCCCAAAATAAAAGATACAGTCAGGGAGAATTTAAAATTCCAAAAAAACAATTAATTTAGCAGTATTGATTTTGTTATTACGTTTCAGCATTAGCCATGGCAGAATGCATAGAATTGCAGGACATTTGCTTTAAAAATGAAACAATTTCTCTCAGCTCCATGGGGAAACGTGTAGAATTGCAGGATATTGGTTTAAATATATAAAAAATGTATATTCACCGCCAAGATGGGAGACCTCTAAAATGTTCTCTCAAATCCAGCGGCGACTGCTCCCATCGCCACCCCCTCTGCCACACCCACCACCTAAGCCCCTGTTTGATCCAGAAAAAAACCCTGCTGTGTGTGTATCCTTCAACTTCCTGTGTTTGTAGGATTGGCAAAGTGCTGAAATGTCTGATTGGCACATTTTATGTCAGGATGGCAAACTGTGTGCATACACACACACACACACACACACAAACACAATGTGCTTAACGAGGTGAGATGGAAATATTTATGCTAACACATTTTCTCAAAGTGGAAGTAGGCGGGGCATTCTAATGAACTAAATCAGAGACATTTGCTGAGCGAGTACTCACTCTAGACACACACACACACACACACACTGTAAAAGACTTCAACACAAAGTTATTCAAAGGAGGGGAAAACAAGAGAGGGGACTGGGGAGAAAGAGTGAAACAGAATAAACGCTTGTGAAGGAGGGAGGGAGTGAGGGCCTCCCTCCAGTTCAAGGCCGTATTCAGGCGGGAATGTCTTCTGAAAGAGACAGAGAGACCGTTAAGGGCCTCTTTATGTGGCCCAGGTCTGGTCTGTGTGTGTGTGTGTGCTACCAGTTGTTGTTCGGGAGCTCATAGCAACATGCTGAATTCAAATAAGCTTTTAAGTTCTTCTGATGCAGTGTTGTAAGGGAAAGTGTTGGCTCAGTCTTGTTTGTTGTAAGCGAGAAAAGTATTTTTAATTTGAGATGAGACAACTCTCAACGTAACATGTACAGTCATTATTGTGCGTCACACTTTCTGAAGAAGAGGAGTGTGTGTGTGTGTCTCAAAGGGTCAATAGTAAAAAAAAAAAAAAGAACTTCAACTTGTCTTGTCTTTTACAGAAGTCCTCTGGTATTTGTAGGAGGCATTTTCTGTTGGAAGCAAACCTTTCTCGTCTGCTCATTCAATTAAATGCTGTAAAACGAGATCCACTATTCCTAGAAAAATGTTTTGTAAAATCCAATGTGCTAACCCTTGATAGTGTGTATAGTTAACTAACTGTATTATCCATAGTGGTGAACTGGCCTGTTATCTAAAGGATATCATTATTAGAAAAACATCACTATATAAAATAACTTTATAAATCCCAAGTGCCCCTTATGGACTTGCATTAACTATGTCCAACTGAAATTATAGCCGAAATTATTGATCAAACCCTCAAATAATGGAAAAATCAGGGTAATTTGTGCCCTGAAGAATAGAGCGCTAAGGGCATTTCAGCAAGCCATACAGTGTGTGTTTGCCAGTGAGTAATAAGGCTGGCAGTTTATGTCCAAGACTCGTCCACCAAAAATAAACCTGCATGAGAGGGAAAGAGAGAGAGAGCGAGAGAGAGGGAGGAGGAGATAAGAGCCCTTACAACAGAGAAGAGTTAAGGAAACAGTATGCGTTTCAATTGATTAAGAACTGCGCAATTTCTTGGTAAAACATCGCCGCTTTGGTCCTGGTGTCCTTCTAAAATATATTGACATCTAAAGGCGTGTTTGGATTGAACATGCGTGTGGCAAACCCGCCCGCGGTGCACGCATAGCCTATACCCGCGGTTGTAGCAGCTACGTACTTGGCGATTTTGAAAAGGAATGTTCAATTCTTCTGCGAGAGGGCTGTACATTCATTTTGGAAGACGATATGCAAGATTAGAGATTACTGTACAGTTTTGAAATTGTGCAACACGAGACTAATCGTTATGCCATGCCCATGGCTGATTCTCTAAATGCTCTCATCTCTCCCAAGCAACGATTTCCTAATGTATCTGCGTGTACAGTTTCTGCAAGCCGACATTTCCTAAATGGAGTAAGGATTTTTGACACATTATTCAGCTATTACTTAATTTTGGAAACGGTTTTGGGAGGCTACGTGGCTGAACGAACGTCATTCGTGTGGAAAGAAGATGTGTTACGACGTTTTTTCTGTTACAGTGTGCAGCAACGGCACCTCCCATGAGAAAGCAGCATGCACAAACAGGTAAGATGAAAACGATTTTACTGATATAGACTAATTAACACAGGCTTATAATGTTGCATAATTAACCAGAATTGCCGTAGCAGAGAATGTTTAGCCAAAATTAGATCTAGAACGAATGGTATTGAGTTAATGCCTACTTTATAGGCTACTGGTATGCTATGTCCAATGATTGTAACCAATGGAACGCGCATAATCATCTCTTAATTAGGATGCGTTGTTCCAAACATTTAGTACACAGGCTACTACAACGTAACAAGGTAGATGAGAAGTTTCCTATTCGTAGCCTAAAACTACAAAGACGTAGGCTTTAGGAAAAGTAGCAAACGCATTTTGCATGTTGTGTTTCTGCCAGCTGTGTTTTATCCTTTCAGAATTAGTAATATCGAAAGTGTTTGCAATATGGTCATCTGGTTACAATAACGATGGGTTTACGGGAACCTAGTATGAGTAGGCGATGTTGTAATCGCCTAGTGACGGGCTGGTGTGCTGCTTTCGGTTCAACCTTTTTACTCTTCTAAAACGTGATCAAAACCTACATGTGGCTTGGAGTTGTATCTTTCTCGGTAGTGCCAGGGTCCAAAATGTCCTGTCTGTGATATTTAATTAAATAATGGTTAAGTAACCGCGGCCATTGAATTAAATCTGGGCCTTCCAGTGTTCGGGGAAGGAGTGTCGCATTTTCTTTCTGAAATGTCATGTGGTGAAGTTGTGGCGGGTTCCGTAGAATTTCCAGGAAAAGCGTTTGAATTTGTTCAATGTGATTTTTTTCTTCCTATCCTTACCAGTTTTGTCCCCGCCCACTTTATTCACGTCCTTATTTTCGCCACTAGAGGACGCCACAGGTCTATAGGTGGGCTTAAGGTGGCTCTGCCTGGCTATCAGTGTTTTCTGCTGGAAGTTTTAAAAGGTTATCCTGTTTGGGGTGCAGCCCGACACCGGTACACTTATGACAACATCCAGCTCAAGTGCAGGGCGCGAAATTCAAAAGATATTTTTTTTAAATATTTAACTTTCACACATTAACAAGTCCAATACAGCATATGAAAGGTACACATCTTGTGAATCCAGCCAACATGTCCGATTTTTAAAATGTTTTACAGGGAAGACACAATATATAAATCTATTAGCTAACCACGTTAGCAAAAGACACCACTTTTCTTACTCCATCAGTTTTTTACTCCATCAGTAGCTATCACAAATTCGACCAAATAAAGATATAAATAGCCACTAACCAAGAAACAACTTCATCAGATGACAGTCTGATAACATATTTATTGTATAGCATATGTTTTGTTCGAAACATTTGCATATTTAAGGTATAAATCATAGTTTACATTTCAGCTACAATCAGAAATTGCACCGAAAGCAGCCATAATATTTACAGACACCAACGTCAAATACCTAATTACTCATCATAAAACATTTCTGAAAAATACATAGTGTACAGCAATTGAAAGACAGGCATCTTGTGATTCCAGACAATATTTCCGATTTATCAAGTGTTTTACAGCGAAAACACAATATAGCGTTATATTAGCGTAGCCACAATAGCCAGAAACACTTGGGCGCCCACGACCAGTTCACATGCACGACAGATATTAGAAATAGCATCATAAAATGTTTCTTACTTTTGGTGATCTTCCGTCAGAATGTTGGACAAGGTGTCCTTTGTCCAGAACAGTCGTTGTTTGGATCTGGAACGGCAAATTTCCCTCTTGATTTAGCATGGGCACTTGCCAAGTGGCACGGATCTCTCCAACGTCAACAAAGTCAGAGAACGGAACACGGCAAAACTCCCGAAAAAATTTCAATAATCTGATTAAACTATATTGAAAAAACATACTTTACGATGATATGGTCACATGTATCAAATAAAATCTAAACCGGAGATGTTAGTCGTCCATAACGACAGCTAAACAGAAGGCAAATCCATGTCCCCTTTCGCGCGCTCCAGAAACAGGAAATGGACGGTCACGTCATACAAAGAGCTTTAATTCCACCTCAGACCAAGATAAACACGAAATTTCTTCTCTCACCGCCTCTTGACAACCAGGGGAAGGTGTATGAAGTGTACGTAGACTCTTACGTGTCATGCCCATGTATAGGCAGGAAGTTGAACAGAGCATCGATTTCTGACATTCCACTTCCTGGTCAGGAAATGTGCTGCAGAATGAGTTCTGTTTCACTCAGAGAAATAATTCAAACGGTTTTAGAAACTAGAGAGTGTTTTCTATCCAATAGTAATAATAATATGCATATTGTACGAGCAAGAATTGAGTACGAGGCCGTTTGAAATGGGCACGATTTAACTGGCTACTCAATACTGCCCCTTGCAGCCATATTAAGGTTAGGTATTATGGTTAGGCAACATCCACCCGAAGCTTTTATTTGAAGTTGATAGATTACCACCTAGTTTATTGAGTACCCCATGGGTGAGTTATTAACATTGAGCCATAGGTTATTACCACATTATAACTAGTAGTTATCAAGAAAATAATTGTAGCTGAGATTAAATCATGTCAAATTGTATTTGTCAGATGCTTCGTAAACAACAGGTGTAGACTGACAGTGAAATGCTTACTTACGGGTCCTATACCAACAATGCGGAGTTAAAGAGAAGATCCAACATTAAATAGAAATAGTGACAAAATTCAAACATATTGGGTGTGTTCGTAAATTCAGTATGGAGTACCAGAGTGCGTTCTGGGCGTTCGTAAATTCAGAGCGTTGTCAGATTGTCCGTTAGTAAATTCAGTTTTTGCTCGCGGAGTGTTCAGAGCGCACACTGGACGCCCTGGCCGAGGAGTAAATTCTGGGTTGATCTGAGCGTTCTGACCTCACAACAGCAGTCAAGCACCCAAGTTTACTGGCTAAGGTTGGCTAGCTTGCTAGCTACTTCCAGACACAAATGAGAGAACCCCAAACAGAGCTGATTAGGCTGTTTCATGTTATCCAGAGCGTTGGTGACTGTAACGTTGCTGCTGGCAACAATTTAATTATGATTTTTCGCCGAGGTTTACTGACACTTGTCATATTCAAGGGGTTTTGAGCGTTTGTAAATTCCTCAGTTATTCTGCGCTCTGGCACCCGCAGAGGAGAGGGCTCTGAAATCGGAGTAGATAGCCAGAGTGAATTTACGAACGCACCCATTAGGCGTTTACGAACGCAACACACACTCACACATACGCGACTATGTTTATCATCTATCCGGATTGCCTAGTCACCTTTACCCCTACCTACATGCAGTGGCGATTTTAGCATGTACATCTTGGTGAGGCAAACACATTTTTTTTTGGGGGGGGGGGGGGTGCATGCCAGCAAAGCTACAACACAACACTAAACAATGCATTAATTGCACTATAACGTGACAAACGGTGTCCACAAACTGTTAGGGCCTACATAAAGCTGTCCCAACAGCATTCCCAACACCTTACCGCTGCTACACCTGGCTATCAGCAGAGCCTTGTCTGGCAGTGAAACAGTTCATTCAGTGTCATTTACTGCCTTTTAAAAAAACAGCTGATATGGCTGACTTGCTGAAACAAATGTGGTTTCTACTGACAATTGAGATGTACAAACTATGGCATAAGAAGATGACAAGCGCATAAGAGGCAATCTGTAATTTTGATTAGGGTAAGGCACATGGGCTACTAACAACTTACTACACAACATACACTTAGTATTACTTTCTTAGCTACAGTATACATATCTCCCTGGCATATTACATAAAATATGCATCAGCATACAATACATTTTTGGACTCACCTTGTTGTGCTGTGCTCACTTGAACAGGAAGGTGGTGCGGCGGTCCTTCATGTCATCAAAGTCTGGTATTTTCTGAATTTATGGTGCTTTCGAGACAACTGGGAACTCTGAAAAAAACAAGGTCGAATGATGATAACATCAGTGATCTTAAGGTCGTAGATCTAGAAAGAGGCCCGAGTTCCCGATTTATAATTCAGAGTTAAATGACCGGTCAAAGCGTATTTTCCCAGTCGGAGGTCATTTTTTCCCCGAGTTCCCAGTTGTCTTGAACTCGCTGAAGTCAGATTTCCCAGATCCGAGTTAACAGTTGTTTTGAGCACGGCAGAATTCATGCTGGATTGATAGCATGGCCAATGTTGCTCTACCCTTAGATTTGGCGGTGACGTAGTCGCCCCATGAGTGACAGAACACTGAGCCAATCACGGCGCAACTAGAGAACATTACCAACCCCTACGCTACGTATTTTCCGCTGGCTGCCCCACCACCACATAAAGCACTGAGCTGCACCTGCATTTTGGAGCTGTCTTACTCAAGAAAACAAAAAGAGACCATGTTTGTATGCGGCTTTATTAACTTATTTTTGCAAACTGATATATGACACATATTAATTCCAAAATAACATGAAAAACAGGCAACCTTTTTTTAGCTTAAAATGTGGGGCTCAAAATCCACCCTGAATGACGGATCGCCACCGCCTACATGCATATATTACCTGTACATATTATCTGCACATATTACCTGTAGATATTACCTGTAGATATTACCTGTACATATTACCTGCAGATATTACCTGTACATATTACCTGTACATATTACCTGTACATATTACCTGTAGATATTACCTGTAGATATTACCTGCACATATTACCTGCACATATTACCTGTAGATATTACCTGTAGATATTACCTGTACATATTACCTGTACATATTACCTGTACATATTACCTGTACATATTACCTGTACATATTACCTGTACATATTACCTGCACATATTACCTGTACATATTACCTGTACATATTACCTGTACATATTACCTGTACATATTACCTGTACATATTACCTGCACATATTACCTCGTACATATTACCTGTACATATTACCTCGTACATTTTACCTGCACATATTACCTGTGGATAGTACCTGTACATATTACCTGTAGATATTACCTGTAGATATTACCTGCACATATTACCTGTACATATTACCTGTACATATTACCTCGTACATATTACCTGCACATATTACCTTGTACATATTACCTGTACATATTACCTGCACATATTACCTGTACATATTACCTGTACATATTACCTGTTCATATTACCTGCACATATTACCTCGTACATATTACCTGTAGATATTACCTGTACATATTACCTGCACATATTACCTGTACATGTTACCTGTACATATTACCTGTACATATTACCTGCACATATTACCTGCACATATTACCTGCACATATTACCTGTACATATTACCTGTACATATTACCTGCACATATTACCTGTTCATATTACCTGCACATATTACCTCGTACATATTACCTGTAGATATTACCTGCACATATTACCTGTACATGTTACCTGTACATATTACCTGTACATGTTACCTGTACATGTTACCTGTACATGTTACCTGTACATGTTACCTGTACATATTACCTGCACATATTACCTGTACATGTTACCTGTACATATTACCTGTACATGTTACCTGTACATATTACCTGTACATGTTACCTGTACGTATTACCTGTACGTGTTAACTGTACATATTACCTGCACATGTTACCTGCACATATTACCTGTACATATTACCTGTACATGTTACCTGTACATGTTACCTGTACATGTTACCTGTACATGTTACCTGTGCATGTTACCTGTACATGTTACCTGTACATATTACCTGTACATGTTACCTGTACATATTACCTGTACATGTTACCTGTACATATTACCTGTACATATTACCTGCACATATCACCTGTACATATTACCTGTACATGTTACCTGTACAACATATTACCTGTACATGTTACCTGTACATATTACCTGTACATATTACCTGTACATGTTACCTGTACATATCACCTGTACATATTACCTGCACATATCACCTGTACATATTACCTGCACATATCACCTGTACATATTACCTGCACATATCACCTGTACATATTACCTGCACATATTACCTGCACATATTACCTGCACATATCACCTGTACATATTACCTGCACATATCACCTGCACATATTACCTGCACATATTACCTGTACATATTACCTGCACATATCACCTGTACATATTACCTGTACATATTACCTGTACATATTACTACCTCGTACCCCTGCACATTGACTCGGTACCGCTACTCCTTGTATATACTGTATCCTCGTTATTGTTATTTTATTGCGTTATTATTTCCTTTTTATTTAGCATATTGTTTGTATTTTTTACCTCTGCGTTGTTGCTTAAGGGCTCGTAAGTAAGCATTTCACGGTAAAGTCTACGCCTGAGGTATTCGGGGCATATGACAAATGCATTTTGATTTGATTTGATGTGGCCTCGAAATGCTCACGTGATACAATCAGGAATCCACTAGAGACCGACACACACCCCGACAATACTCCGTCTAAGTGTCTCCTGGCTGAAGCTGCTAACATAAACATGCTGGTGATGTTGTAACATGTTCAGGATAAGTGTGTTAATCTATAACAACAAATTAGCACCATTATTACTAACCACCATGTTCTTGTGAGCTCCCTGATTTCTCCTCAGACACACAACTTAAGTCCTTACCTGTCATGCCGGGCCTCTCGGCTTCTCTACAGTTCTAATGTCATTGCACTGACGTGCTTCTCTATTCGCAGCGGAACAAGGCCTAACATGATGACACGGCCTCGGTATGCTGTTGGCGTGGGCCAGCCCGGCATCACCTGAACAAACATTAAAGATGTTAACGTCACGGTCAGGGCTGTGCGGCCACAGCAAAGAGCCAGTCATTATGAAGTGTGGGAATGGTAAGTTTGGCATCTTATCAAGTGATATCATTTGATGATACATTTTATTTTGAAAGAAAGTGGATTTTAGAGTATCCTGCATTGCGCCGACAGAATGATTTGACGTTTCTCTCCTGCAGCGGGGCCGTCTGGTTGGAGCACGCAGTTGGCCAGGTAAGGAAGTGTGTCTGTATGTCTCTGTGCATTTATACAAATGCTTATGTTGTGCGTCTGTGCTTGTGTTTGTCTGTGTATGTTTGCGTCTGTCACTGTTTGTATACAGTGACTATAGAAAGTCTACAGCCCCCCTTTTGGATTTCTTCACATTTTATTGTGTTACAAAGTGGGATTAAAATATATTTAATTGCCTTTTTTTGGTCAGTGATCTACACAAAATACTCTAATGTCAAGTGGACAATTACATTTTTTTAAGACTAATAAAAATTAAACACATTATATGTTAGAAACACCTTTGGCAGCGATTACAACTGTGAGTCTTCTTGGGTAAGTCTTATAAGAGCTTTGCACACCTGTGTTGTGCAATATTTGCCTGTTATTTTCAAAATCCTTCAAGCTCTGACAAGGTGTTGGGGATCATGGCTAGACAGCAAGTCTTGCCATAGCTTTTAAAGCAGATTTAAGTAAAAAAACGAACTTGGCCACTCAAGAACATTCACTGTCTTCTTGGTAAGCAACTGCAGTGTCGATTTGGCCTTGTGTTGTAGGTTATTGTCCTGCTGAGAGGTGAATTCCTCTCTCGATGTCTGGTGTAAAGCAGACTGCAGCAGGTTTTCCTCTAGGATTTGCCTGTGCTTAGCTCCATCCCGTTCCTTGTCATCCTATAAAATCTCTCTTGTCTTTGCCGATGTCAAGCATACCCATACCATGATGCAGCCACCACCATGCTTGAAAATAAGGAGGCAGTTACTCTGATATTGTGTTGGATTTTCCCAAAACATAAGACTTTGCATTTAGGGAAAAAAGTGTATTCCTTTGCCGTGTTTCTACATTAGTGCCTTGTTGCATACATATTCATGTTTTGGGAAAAAATGTATGATGTATATTTGTATTCTGTTATTTAGGTCATTGTTGTGTAGTCACTACAATGTTTTTCTCCCGTCACAACCATTGAAAGGTTTTTAAATCACCAATGGCCTCATGTTGACATCCCAGAGCAGTTTCCTTCCCGTCCTGCAGCTCAGTTCAGATGGATGACTGCATCTTTGATGTGTCTGGGTGGTTTGATACATAATCCACAGCATAATTATTAAATTGACTGTGCTTAAATATGTATTAGGTGTCTGATTTGTTATTGTTACCCATCTACCAATCACTGCCCTTCTTTATGAGGCTTTCGAAAAGCTCCCTGGTCTTCATAGTTGAAGATGTATGTATGTCGGACAGAGGAAAATCATTTTAAAAATCATGTCAACCCCTATTAATTCTCAGAGTGATTCCATATAACTTATTATGTGATTTGTTAAGACAAATTTTACTTCTGGACTACACTGAACAAAATATGAACGCAACATGTAAAGTGTTGATCCCATGTTTCATGAACTGAAATAAAATATTTGCCATATGCACAAAAAGCTTATTTCTCTTAAATTTGGTGCACAAATTAGTTTACATCCCTGTTAGTGAGCATTTCTCCTTTGCCAAGATAATCCATCCACCTGACAGGTGTGGCATATCAAGTCAAGAAGCTGATTAAACAGCATGATTATTACACAGGTGTGCCTTGTGCTGGGGACAATAAAAGGCCATTCTAAAATGTGCAGTTTTGTGGTTTAATGAGAGGTAACGATGGAGGGATGATAGACAGGAGAAAGAGAGAGAGATCTCTGGTGTGTTTTCTGGCCACTCCTCCCTCGTTCACAGCAGTGGTTATCTGATGTCCTCCTGTGACTGGGCGGTCTGATCTGTGTGTGTGTGTGTTCTGGTTTTGGCTCACTCTCACTGTTAACAATTTCATACATATCTAGAGGCCTGCAAAGGGAATCCAGTTGTGTGTGTGGTCGATTTGATTTGGACTGTAACTGGGCGGATACCCTTGCTATCCACTCCCCTCTCTCTCGCTCGTCCATGTTTCTCGTTCTCCCCTCTCTCTCTCTTTCTCTCTCTCCCTCTTTGTTAAAGCATGACAACATGTCACAGGAGAGCTCTACGTTGTGTTTCTAGGTGGGTGCCAGAACACACACACACACACACACACACACACACACACACATGATGTTCAGCGTTTTGGCCCTGTGCCGAGCAGAGAGGCCCTGTCTGGGTACAGCTTATTTCCTGGAGGGGAGCGAGCGGCCCAAAGAAGCGCCCACACACACACACACCTTGTAACACCCCACACACCCTTCTCTCTCTTTCTTTCTCTCTCTTACACACACACACACACACACACACACACACACGCATGTACGCCCCTGTCCCCCCTCTCCCCAGGACCCCACAGAGTCACACCTGGGTCTCTCAGTCATTCAGCCTCTCTTTCAGCTATATTACATTACCACTGGGTATTGAACGTGGTCTTGCACACATTGACTGCCTGCCAAACACTGTGGCTTTGTGTGCATCTGCGTGTGTGTGTGTGTGTGTGTGTGTGTGTGTGTGTGTGTGTGTGTGTGTGTGTGTGTGTGTGTGTGTGTGTGTGTGTGTGTTGAAGTGGGAAGTGTAGATAGAAAGTACTTACTGGTCTTAAAAGACCAAAATAATTCGGAGGAGGTACGGGGTAGAATCATGTGCACATGAGAAGCATTGGTTGTGTGTGTTGGTACAGAACGTGTTATTTCTGTCTGAGGTTTGCTGTTTTGTTGTTGAGTATCTGATCTTTCCTTTTACTTGTTACTGTTGTCTGGCTTTGTAACAGTTTACCTTGAATGCAGTGTGTGTGTGTGTGTGTGTGAGAGAGATGCGGGACTGTTTCTGGGTAATCCAGACCATAAACCATCAGAAGGTCGAATTGAGCGCTGGCATCAATCACCATGACAACCCTGTCCATCTGCAGCCATCGCACACACACACACCAGGGTTTCCATTAGGAAAATGTGGCGCCGGACAACTTGACCGGGAATATTTTAATTGGCCATTTGAGAAATGTACCGGACCCATATGAATTGGGTGCGTAACCCGTTAGGGCATCCACCCACGGTGCTCAGAATAACAGAAATCCCATTTAGATTATGGTAATATAGCTTAACAGAACATTGCAACTCATGTAATGAAGCAGGCAATAAAAGGTCTGATAGCGGATCCAAATGTGACAGAGATGAAAATCTCTGTTGGAAACTTAGAAAGAGGGGGAATCTAAAAATGCAACAACTAGGATGGATTTCTAATATGAGTAGGATTGTGCCTTTGGCTTCTGGACTGTGAAAGAAAGTTGATATGAAAACCAATGGACTAGGAGAGAAATGTTATGGTGGTGGGTCCAACCTCCCGAGTGGCGCAGCGGTCTAAGGCACTGTATCGCAGTGCTTTAGGCGTCACTACAGACCCTGGTTCGATCCCGGGCTGTTTCACAACCGGCCGTGATCGGGAGTCCAAATAGGGCGGCGCACAATTGGCCCAGCGTCGTCCGGATTCGGGGAAGGTTTGGCCGGGGTAGACTTGCCTAGTTAAATAAATGTTAAATAAAAAATAGGGAAGTAAATGAAAATGTTTTGACTCAATTATATAATTACTCCTGTCTATACAGAAATAAATACAATCATTCAAAATACATCACCAGAAAGCATGACTTAGCCACAGAGGAATCGAAGGAACATTAGCTTCTTTTAGAAAATAGCTGTGCATTGATTCAGATCACAAGCTCGTAAGTCTATGCCTATTTTGGAAGCCTGTGATTTTGGCAGCGCGCGTGGCAATATGCCAAGTTGATTATTGAGTTGCTGCTGTCAGTGAAAGCATTTCAAATATGTGTGAAAATAATGTGTATTAAGCATGATAAAAAATGTTGAGACAATAAGAGGGGGAGGGGTGTTTGGCGAAGATATAGGCTAGTCTCTCTCCAGAATGATTTAGCTGTCTCCTGCCAATTCTTGTGCATTCACGGCGGGAATTGTTTGCCCTTTGATTTTTTGGGTGTTAATTACAGTCATTTACCGTTCTCATCCTCAGAGTGGAAAGGTTGTTTGCAGAGTTCACACTTGTGAGGAACAAGTTTGGGTTTATTTCACAATCCTTAAGAGTGGCGGGATGGGTTCCTCTAAGCAAACATATGGAATTGTTAAGATGTTCGTAACAAGGATCATTTAGCGATTTTATTTTGAATTTTAAGACCCCTTTAGGTATCAAAAAGATATATCAAAAAGTATTTGATGAAACACTGAATTTGGCCTTACGGCTATTAGCCCATAGAAACGCATTGAATAACATATTCATACATGGCAAAACAGATAGTCAAAAAATACATCTAATGGAAGTTTGTTTTAAAGTGTCTGTCCTTTATCTGAGAGATATAATAAAGATCAGGAAATTATTTTTCAATGTTTTTACCCATATTTAACACATATTTTGGGCACTAAACCAGTGGCGACCCTTCATTCAGGATCCTGCAAACCTGTTTTGAGCCCCACATTTTTAGCACAAAAAGATAACACATTTTGGGGCTTGCCTGTTTTGCATGTTATTTTGGCATTAATACGTGTCACATATCAGTTTGCAAACAATGTAAAATATATATATATATATCATTGAGTTAATAAAGCTGCATACACACATGGTCTCTTTTTAGTTGTCTTGAGTAAGGCAGCAACAAAATGCAGGTGTTTCAGCCTAGTAGCTCAGTACTTTCTGTGGTGGGGCGAGCCAGCAGAACATATGGAGCGTTGCGCCGTGATTGGCTCAGTGCTCTGTCACTCATGGGGACAGTACGTCATCGCCAATTTTAAGTGCTTAGTAAGGGTAGACTTCCAACATTTCAGCCCTTTGGGTCCTGCCATGAAGTTATATTACAAGTGCCCTTCCAAGAAGGCTCAAGGTCATTGGCCACAGATAAAATGACGTCAAATCACGTTATATGTACGGTAGCTTTGATTGGACTGATCATGTCAACATCATTTCAAAATCTTAGCTAGCAGTCATCATCATGAATCAAGTCAACAATCTACTGACAAATCCTTTTCAATCCTTGTATATGAAGAAAAATGATAGATAAAACGTATCGGTGCCCATCGGCCATTGGACATAAACATTACACACCAAGTTGGAAATCGCAAATTCAACAAGGAGTCGTTTGGAAGGAATCAGTGGCTAACAGCAGGCGTTGCAAAGAAACAACTAACGTTAGCCTGCTATTCAATGGGGTGGCCATGTGTTCCCCCCCCCCCCCCCCGAGTTCCCACCATAAATCCATAGAATGCCAGACTGATGACAAAATTTGCCCACAAAGGACCGCTGCGTCACCTTCACAAGGTGAGTCCAAAAATGTATTGCATGCTGCTGCATAAATGATGTAATATGCCAGGGAGATATGTATACTGTAGCTAAGAAAGTAATACTAAGTGTATGTTGTGTAGTAAGTTGTTAGTAGCCCATGTGCCTTACCCTAATCATTTGGTCTATTTTCACCAATGCGGTATTGTAAACACAGTGCTACTGACAGTGCTACTGATAGTAGTGGTGGCGCTTGGCTTGCACGTGCAAATTCAGCACACAAAACATTCTAAAATATAATTGTGTTATTTAACGCGTCAAATAGTGTTATGTGATGTGTATCTTTTTTGACACGCAAAGACCCAAACGGCATTCAATGTGCCTCACCCTAATAATTTGGTCTATTTTCACCTCTTAATTTCGCCTACTGTTCTATCTTGGTGGAGCACCTATAGCCTATATTTATCCTACGGTTCTGACTTGGTGTACAGGGAGAACACTGTAAGAACGGCCCATGTTCTGAATTCTGCCGCTGTACATTTCAAAAGTGCTGAACAAGTAGTTATATTGACTACGTCCGTCGTTGCTTGATCATTAATGTCTTAATCGAAATTCCGGATTGCCTCTTATCCGCTTGTCGTCCCTTTATGCCGTAGTTTGTACATCTCAATTGTCAGTAGAAACCCCATTAGTCATATCAGCTATGTTTTTTTTAAAGGCAGTAAATGAGGCTGAATGAACTGTTTTTCTGCCAGACAAGGCTCCGCTGATAGCCAGGTGTAGCTGTGGTAAGGTGTTGGGACAGATTTATGTAGGCCCTAACAGTTTGTGGGCACCGTTTGTCAGCGCTATAGTGCAATTAATGTATTGTTTAGTGTTGTGTAGTGTAGTGGCTTTACTGGCATGCATCACCCAAATGTTTTGTTTGCCCCACTAAGATTGACATGCTAAAATCGCCACTGCACTGAACTACTTCCATAGTCACTGAGTGGTCAAAACATTATGCATCTTTCATCTTTCCATGACATAGACTGACCAGGTGACTCCAGGGGAAAGCTATGATCCCTTATTGATGTCACTTGTTACATTCACTTCAATCAATGTAGTTGAAGGGAAGGAGACAGATTTAAAGAATGATTTTTAAGCCTTGAGACACGGATCGTGTATGTGTGCCATTCTGAAGGTGAATAGGCAAGACAAAAGATTTAAGTGCCTTTGAACGGGGTATGGTAGTAGGTGCCAGGCGCACCGGTTTGTGTCAAGAACTGCAACGCTGCTGTGTTTTTCACACTCAACAGTTTCCCGTGTGTATCAAGAATGGTCCACCACCCAAAGGACATCCAGCCAACTTGACACAGCTGTGGGAAGCATTAGAGTCAACATGGGCCAACATCCCTGTGGAACGCTTTCAACACCTTGTAGAGTTCATATCCTGACGAATTGAAACCGTTCTGAGGGCAAAAGGGGAGGTGCAACTCAATATTAGGAAGGTGTTCTTAATGTTTTGTCCACTCAGTGTATACTTCCATTCATTTTCTGAACTTGTACCAGGCTACCTTCAGACGAGGTTCGTGGGCGGCCCGAGAGCAAAACAACCGACGTGTTCGCGAGAGTCTCACCTCTCCATATCAGTGTGTTGCCCAAACCGCTACAGACAGAAGTTGGCAGATCGGCGGTACCGACTTCAGACGAGTCCCGTGAGCGGAGAACATGGTCATATTGTGGTCACATCGTGGTCATATTGTGGTCACATCGTGGTCACATCGTGGTCATATTGTGGTCACATCGTGGTCATATTGTGGTCACATCGTGGTCATATTTGATTGTAGGTCAAACCGTTCAGACGCACAGACATTTTCGTGAGAAGACACATTTTCGGGATGTCTCATGGTCTGACAAAACACCACTGTGGCTCGGCCACCTTCCACCGCAGATGCGGAAGGCCGCCGTTGGCGGATGTGGTGGATTGAGACGCATCCCGTGCAACAACAACAACAAATATATATCTCTAGCTTAAACAGACAGATTTTGATGTGGATGTTATTATTATGCAAATTATTTATGACTTTGTATCATTTTCATTCTGATTTTTATGACTAACCACGTGACAACGATTTTGAGAAATGAAAACGTTCAAATTGAAATGAAACTGTTCCACGAAAATGGGCATATGAAATCACAACTGGCACGCAGAACGGCAAAAATGGTAGGATAAATTGTAAGCTTCCCCCAGACTTGAAACTTACGCGCCGCCTATGAAGTCTTTATAAAATAATTGCCTCCGTGTTTCCATGGTAGGATTTTGCACACGGCCTCCAGCTCACATTGTTAAGTGGTGGGTGACACGCTGACAGCCTGTTGTCTGCACTTGAACGGTGAATAAGAGGCACACTTCAATAACCAGTTGAGAAATAAAAATAGTTGCTATTTTTAATCGTGCACCAAAACAGTTGAATTTATCGGGCTTAAATTTTTTTTTAAATGGCTAATGGAAACCCTGACACACACACACACACACACACACAGACTGTCTTCTTCTCAGACATCTGCATATTGTCACCTTCACTCTCCTTTCACTCTCTCATCTGTTGCTTTCTTCCTCCCTGTATCTCTCTCTCTCTCTCTATACCCCTTTATCTCTCTCCCTCTCTACACCCCTTTATCTCTCTCCCTCTCTACACCCCTATATCTCTCTCTCTCTCTACACCCCTTTATCTCTCTCCCTCTCTACACCCCTTTATCTCTCTCCCTCTCTACACCCCTTTATCTCTCTCCCTCTCTACACCCCTTTATCTCTCTTTCCCTCTACACCCCTTTATCTCTCTACACTCCTTTATCTCTCTCTATACCCCTTTAACTCACTGCTGTTGCTCTTTATTTTAATGACTGTGGCTGGAAACTGTAGGATCATTAATCCTTAACCAGACTAAACAGATACAGACACACAAAGAGAGAGAGAGAGAGAGATGGGGGGATAGATATGTATAGAGAGAGAGAGGGGGATAGATATGTATAGAGAGAGAGAGAGAGGGGGATAGAGAGCTGACTCGAGACTGCTGGAGGGAGGTGGCAGGAAGCTGTGGGACTAGAGAAGAGAGGAGGTGCTAGAGTGGCTTTCGTACACCTCCTTCACGGAGCGAGGGAACATTGCATCACACTGAGGGAGGAGGAGAGGAAGGAGCCAGGAGAGAGAGGATAAGGAGCTGACATCATCCACTGTGCCCACCTGCTGAAGACATGGGCACGCAGCAGACATCGTGTGTGTGTGTGTGCGGTGCGTGCGTGCGTGCCAGTTGATGGGATCAGTTACATTAATGGGCTGGTTTGTGCGATCGAACAGGAGAGAGGAGAGAAGAGATGGGCGCCTGTCAACGAGAGACTGAAATAAGATGGAGTGACAAAGAGGGAGAGAGAGAGATGAGATGGGAGCGCTAGAGAGAACATCAGGCTGTGAGAGAGTAATGTGATGAGAGGGGAGGGAGAGAGAGAGGGATATGATGAGAGAGAAGAGCTCTCTGCAGTGCATGTTATCTTATATAACCCCCCCCCCCCCCCCCCCCCCTGTGTGAAACAGATTTTACAGAGAGACAGAGGGGTAAAGAGAGAAGTAGAGATAAACAGAGAGAGAGAGAGAAGTAGAGAGGGAAACATGGTGTGAGAGCAACAAGATCTCATAGTTTCCCTTTGAAATTCCACGTTAATTCTGCGGGGTTACAGGGTTCATTCTGCGTGGTTACAGGGTTCATTCTGTGTGGTTACAGGGTTCATTCTGCGGGGTTACAGGGTTCATTCTGCGTGGTTACAGGGTTAATTCTGCGGGGTTACAGGGTTCATTCTGCGGGGTTACAGGGTTCATTCTGCGTGGTTACAGGGTTCATTCTGCGTGGTTACAGGGTTCATTCTGCGGGGTTACAGGGTTCATTCTGCGTGGTTACAGGGTTCATTCTGCGTGGTTACAGGGTTCATTCTGCGTGGTTACAGGGTTCATTCTGTGTGGTTACAGGGTTCATTCTGCGGGGTTACAGGGTTCATTCTGCGTGGTTACAGGGTTCATTCTGCGGGGTTACAGGGTTCATTCTGCGGGGTTACAGGGTTCATTCTGCGTGGTTACAGGGTTCATTCTGCGGGGTTACAGGGTTCATTCTGCGTGGTTACAGGGTTCATTCTGCGTGGTTACAGGGTTCATTCTGCGTGGTTACAGGGTTCATTCTGTGTGGTTACAGGGTTCATTCTGCGTAGTTACAGGGTTCATTCTGCGTGGTTACAGGGTTCATTCTGCGTGGTTACAGGGTTCATTCTGCGTGGTTACAGGGTTCATTGTGTGTGGTTACAGGGTTCATTCTGCGTGGTTACAGGGTTCATTCTGCGTGGTTACATGGTTCATTCTGTGGGGTTACAGGGTTCATTCTGCGTGGTTACAGGGTTCATTCTGCGTGGTTACAGGGTTCATTCTGCGTGGTTACAGGGTTCATTCTGCATGGTTACAGGGTTCATTGTGCGTAGTTACAGGGTTCATTCTGCGTGGTTACAGGGTTCATTCTACGGGGTTACAGGGTTCATTCTGCGTGGTTACAGGGTTCATTCTGCGTGGTTACAGGGTTCATTCTGCGTGGTTACAGGGTTCATTCTGCGTGGTTACAGGGTTCATTCTGCGTGGTTACAGGGTTCATTCTGCGTGGTTACAGGGCTCATTCTGCGTGGTTACAGGGTTCATTCTGCGTGGTTACAGGGTTCATTCTGCGGGGTTACAGGGTTCATTCTGCGTGGTTACAGGGTTCATTCTGCGGGGTTACAGGGTTCATTCTGCGTGGTTACAGGGTTCATTCTGCGTGGTTACAGGGCTCATTCTGCGTGGTTACAGGGCTCATTGTGCGTGGTTACAGGGTTCATTGTGCGTGGTTACAGGGTTCATTCTGCGTGGTTACAGGGTTCATTCTGCGTGGTTACAGGGTTCATTCTGCGTGGTTACAGGGTTCATTCTGCGTGGTTACAGGGTTCATTCTGCGTGGTTACAGGGTTCATTCTGCGTGGTTACAGGGTTCATTCTGCGTGGTTACAGGGTTCATTCTGCGTGGTTACTGGGTTGAAACAGAAACAACTCAAAGGTTAACAGGTTAGGCATTCATTCAGAGTGATTAAGGTTAGGACTATGGTTTGGGGAAGGCTTACAACAAAATAATGAAAAACGACGTGCTATTATAATCAGGTATGAACCGTATTCCCAGTATTCACACGCCTTGATAGAGCGTTGTGAACTGCACCGTAGTACAGGGGTCTAAGCAGCATGTTTTTGCGCCCAGTGCCGGCCAATCGCTTTTCTTTCTTTTTCCGACGAGCTCCGAGGAAGGCACATATCCACCTTCTCAGAACCTTTTCAGACGTCTGAAATTGCCGTCTATTTCTAGTGTCCAGCCTGGTGAAAGAAGGAGAGAGAGAGAGGTAGACGTAGAGACAGTGAGGGGAGAGAGAGAGCTAAATAGACGTAGAGATAGTGAGAGAGAGATCGCTAGACGTTTACCCACACGTCTCCTCTGTGCTCTGTGGTTGGCACGGTGGCATAACTGTTAGTGGCATCCTCCCTGGCACCTCTCTGCCTCGCTCTCAAACACTCAGACCTACTTCTACATCAACTGTCACAGCCACCATACTGTGAGTCTGTGTGTGTGTGTGTGTGCACCTGTGTAAAATACCTCTGCCATGTTGTGAGAGGTGTTGAGAGCTCCTAGATGGTGTCAGATAAGTGTTTGGTAATGTGTGTGTAGAGAGGGCACAGGTGTGTCAATACTGCAACTCTTTAGGGGGCTGGTGAGGGTTAGTTAGTTAGTTAGTTAGATGGTATTGGTAAGAGATTGGAGTGTAACTGAACATTGTTTTAAAGACTCAGATATTTCTGTTGTTTTAGAATTGAAATATGACATGGAGATTATTTACCTTTATTTAACCAGGCAAGTCAGTTAAGAACAAATTCTTATTTACAATGACAGCCTACGCCCGCCCTGTGGGACTCCCAATCACGGCCGGATGTGATACAGCCTGGATTCGAACCAGTGGTGACGCCTCATGCACTGAGAAGCAGTGTCTTAGACTGCTGCGCCCCTCGGGAGCCCAATGGCTCAAATGATCTGTCAGTCTTAGTGAATGTTTATTTATTTTGGGTGTGGGGGGGGGGGGGGGGGGGGAACGCAATCCCATCAAATCCTGCCATGTTTTTTTTCTCGGTCTTTCCCCAAATCTCGTGTTTAAAAATCCACCCCAAAAATCACTGCTGTTTCTCTCCTCCCCCCTCCCAACTTGACCTTCTCTGCTCCCTTCCCCCATTTCCTCTGGCTCTTGTCCTCCTGATCTGGCTTTCTGATCTCATATTACCCTGTACCCTCTCTTCTACACCCCACTGACCAACCCCCCCCCACCCCCCTCCTCCCTCCCCCTGCCTTTGTGTGAAAGGGGTGTAAAGAAGGAGAAAAGGGGAGAGGAGAGTGCCCTATGGATACGGTGTATAGGGGACGATAGGCCCTGCTTCGTCTTCCTACTCTGAGCTGTGGTTATATAGTCAGGAAAATGCTACCTGGTTTTGTTATCATGGATATTGTTATCGTAATATCATAAAATCATACATAACATTTTGTTGCTGATATTTCTTCATTCCCAGTCTAGATCTGTGTGTCTTATTGTAAGTAAGGGGTCTGTCTAAATCTCTGTTGGAAGTAGGAGGTCTGTTCTCCGGCCACTCACACTAACAGAGGTCATTGTAGAAGCCGTGTCTTGGTAATGATCTTACAAAATGGATTCTGTCCAAAACAGCCACACACACACACACACACACACACACACTCACACACACACTCTGACAGATGTAGACATTAGCCAGATACCTGTTTAGTAGATCCATCAGTCAATCTCTTCTGCCTTTTTCTTCCCCCCCATACACACACAGCACCCCCCCATACACACACACACCCCCCCCATACACACACACAACCCCCCCATACACACACACACACCCCCCCATACACACACACACACAACCCCCCATACACACACACCCCCCCCCATACACACACACACCCCCCCATACACACACACCCCCCCACCATACACACACACAACCCCCCATACACACACACACACCCCCCCCATACACACACACACCCCCCCATACACACACACAACCCCCCATACACCCCCCCCATACACACACACACCCCCCCATACACACACACACACACCCATACACACACAGCACCCCCCCATACACACACACACACACACACCCCCCATACACACACACACACACACCCCCCATACACACACACACACACACCCCCCATACACACACACAACCCCCCATACACACACAGCACCCCCCCATACACACACACAACCCCCCATACACACACAGCACCCCCCATACACACACACACCCCCCATACACACACAGCACCCCCCCATACACACACACAACCCCCCCATACACACACAGCACCCCCCCATACACACACACACCCCCCCATACACACACAGCACCCCCCCCCCCATACACACACACACACCCCCCCATACACACAGCACCCCCCATACACACATACACACCCCCATACACACACAGCACCCCCCCCCCCCCCATACACACAGCACCCCCCATACACACACAACCCCATACACACACACACACCCCCATACACACACAGCACCCCCCCATACACACACACCCCCCCATACACACACAGCACCCCCCCATACACACACACACACCCCCATACACACACAGCACCCCCCCATACACACACACAACCCCCCCATACACACACAGCACCCCCCCATACACACACACAACCCCCCCATACACACACACAACCACCCATACACACACAGCACCCCCCCATACACACACAGCACCCCCCCATACACACACACAACCCCCCCATACACACACACACCCCCACACACACACACAACCCCTACACACACACAACCCCTACACACACACACCCCCCCCACACACACACACAACCCCTACACACACACAACCCCTACACACACACAACCCCCACACACACACAACCCCCACACACACACACAACCCCCCCACACACACACACACCCCCCCCATACACACACAGCACCCCCCCCCCCCATACACACACACAACCCCCCCATACCCATACACACACAGCACCCCCCCATACACCCCTGGTCAGGCTGTGTAGACAGCAGTGCTGGCTGGGAGGTGTAGTTACATGTAGTTGTCAGTAGGGGGTGATGTGGAGCCTGGCCCTGTGTCAGTCAGTCTGCAGCCTAAGCCTCCTAATCACAGTCTTGGAGAGGCTCAGGTTTAATGAAGGGTTAGGGCTCAGCAGACACAACATGGCCTCTGGGTGCCAAGCATACATCCATCATGCCCTGTGTGTGTGTGTGTGTGTGTGTGTGTGTGTGTGTGTGTGTGTGTGTGTGTGTGTGTGTGTGTGTGTGTGTGTGTGTGTGTCAGGATTGGGGTCAATTCCATTTCAATTCCAGTCAATTCAGGAAGCAGTACACTGAAATTCCAATTCTCTTCAGTGCTTTTCCATGAGGAACATTTGAAATTGGGTTTGCTTTCTGAATTGACTGGAATTGAAATGGAATTGACCCCAACTCCGGTGTGTGTTTACTGTTCAGAGTAGCATCCTTTTTTTTCAACGTGTGTGTGTGTGTGTGTGTGTGTGTGTGTGTGTGTGTGTGTGTGTGTGTGTGTGTGTGTGTGTGTGTGTGTGTGTGTGTGTGTGTGTGTGTGTGTACACCCACCTGAGGTAGTTCAGCTGACAGGCGCACCTACTAACCTGGCTAATTCCAGACAAAGCTGCTTCCAGACTACACTCCCTCCTGTTCAGAGACTGACAAAGTGATACTGTGATACTCTGAACAGTAGACACATGCACTTCTCACAGAACACAAAACACACATGCACTTCTCACAGAACACAAAACACACATGCACTTCTCACAGAACACAAAACACACATGCACTTCTCACAGAACACACATGCACTTCTCACAGAACACAAAACACACATGCACTTCTCACAGAACACAACACACATGCACTTCTCACAGAACACACATGCACTTCTCACAGAACACACATGCACTTCTCACAGAACACAAAACACACATGCACTTCTCACAGAACACAAAACACACATGCACTTCTCACAGAACACACATGCACTTCTCACAGAACACAAAACACACATGCACTTCTCACAGAACACAAAACACACATGCACTTCTCACAGAACACACATGCACTTCTCACAGAACACAAAACACACATGCACTTCTCACAGAACACAAAACACATGCACTTCTCACAGAACACAAAACACACATGCACTTCTCACAGAACACAAAACACATGCACTTCTCACAGAACACAAAACACACATGCACTTCTCACAGAACACAAAACACATGCACTTCTCACAGAACACAAAACACACATGCACTTCTCACAGAACACAAAACACATGCACTTCTCACAGAACACAAAACACACATGCACTTCTCACAGAACACAAAACACACATGCACTTCTCACAGAACACAAAACACATGCACTTCTCACAGAACACAAAACACACATGCACTTCTCACAGAACACAAAACACATGCACTTCTCACAGAACACAAAACACACATGCACTTCTCACAGAACACAAAACACACATGCACTTCTCACAGAACACAAAACACACATGCTATTCTAATCTTCTGCATTGAAACGCATGCAACACGCATGACCATGATAAACACTCACAGACTTAAGAGTCTTGGTCTGTATGTTGTGGAGCCTCCTCCTGTCCTCCTCTCCTGTCCTCCTCTCCTCCTGTCCTGTCCTCCTGTCGTCCTCTCCTCCTGTCCTCCTGTCATCCTGTCGTCCTCTCCTCCTGTCCTCCTGTCCTCCTGTCCTCCTGTCGTCCTCTCCTCCTGTCCTCCTCTCCTCCTGTCCTCCTCTCCTCCTGTCGTCCTCTCCTCCTGTCCTCCTCTCCTCCTGTCCTCCTCTCGATGGTTGAGTCTATTCCTGGAAAACCAGCCGCCACTCACGTTACCACGGCTAACTCAATTAGGAAAGCTTCTGCTGAGCCGCTGGACTCAGAGAGAGCCCAGCCTAATCATTCACACACACCGGCACAGAGACACATGAGCAGAGAAATACACATTCAATCAGATTGTTTACTCTATATGCATACAGTATGATATGATATGACACAATCACAACAGAAGAGTACTGCCAACTACATCATGGTAATAATACCACAGGCAGAGGTAAAATACATGTACTATACGTTACTGACGTGCATACAAAATGTATACAAAACTAGCCTGGGTGCCAGTCGGTTTCTGCTAACATTCCACTGACTCCTTGTGCTTCCAGGCTACATTTAACCTACACAGCTGGAAAGATCGGTTGATAACAAGCTCGCAGTTTTGCCAGTGATCCCATCAGGAATTAGTATTATCCTTTATCCCTCACAGGAGATAAAGGAAGTCTAGTACCTCAGCTGTCTGCGGGCGTCGTCCTCCCATGGCCCTAACTAATACTAACTCCTAATGAAAGCCTGGACTAATTGAGTGTGTAATGAGTGTTCATAGTAAACCATGCTGGCCGTGTGTGTGGAGATAGTAAAGTATGCTGGCCGTGTGTGTGGAGATAGTAAAGCATGCTGGCCGTGTGTGTGGAGATAGTAAAGCATGCTGGCCGTGTGTGTGGAGATAGTAAAGTATGCTGGCCGTGTGTGTGGAGATAGTAAAGTATGCTGGCCGTGTGTGTGTAGATAGTAAAGTATGCTGGCCGTGTGTGTGGAGATAGTAAAGTATGCTGGCCGTGTGTGTGGAGATAGTAAAGTATGCTGGCTGGTTAAACCCATGAGAAGGTTTGTCATTACCTTTAATTACCTGCTGTTAATTTTGACAGTCCCTCTCTTCAATATGGTGTGTGTGTGTGTGTGTGTGTGTGTGTGTGTGTGTGTGTGTGTGTGTGTGTGTGTGTGTGTGTGTGTGTGTGTGTGTGTGTGTGTGTGTGTGTGTGTGTGTGTGTGTGTGTTATGTTTAGACGCTACGGTCTCTGGTATCTTGTGTGGCTATTGTCGCAATTACTTCCGTACACACACACACACACACACACACACACACACACACACACACACACACACACACACACACACACACACACACACACAAACATAGAATATACTTCCAGACACTCAGGGTAAACATCCGCACACACACACACACACACTGAACAGACACACTTGTTTTGTAAAGTCCAGACTCATTTATCACTTTATTCATTGTCTTTGAGTGCCTCAGTCAGCCTTGGTATCTGATAACTTCTCTCTCTCTCTCTCTCCCCTTTCTCTCTCTCTCTCTCCCCTTTCTGTCTCTCTCTCTCCCCTTTCTCTCTCTCTCTCTCCCCTTTCTCTCTCTCTGTCTTTGTATCTCTTTCTCTCTGTCTCTCACCTTCTCTTCAGTGAGAGAACAAAGAGAGTAGCAGCAGTGTGTGTGTGTGTGTGTGTGTGTGTGTGTGTGTGTGTGTGTGTGTGTGTGTGTGTGTGTGTGTGTGTGTGTGTGTGTGTGTGTGTGTGTGTGTGTGTGTGTGTCTGAGGAGATATTACACCTCTTCATGTTTTATGTCTCAGAGAGAGATAAGGCCCCTAACAGACATTAGGACTTTAACCCTGTCTAACATTCACTCAACGCTCTCACAACGCTGGGAAGAATGAGGCTAATGCCAACTCATTATGAAGACTAGGCACAATGGGAAAGAAGCAGGAAACACACACTGCTGAGAATGGAAGCATGTTCAGGATGAGTGTCAAGGATTGTAACGTTGTTGAAATCTTCTGAGAACGTCATGAATGTATTTGATGTGATTGAGGGAGTTTGTTTCATCTAAAAGTCCTTTCTCTTTGTTTTTAAAGGCATCTGTCATGGTTTCTGTTCAAATAGCAAACACACACAAGTGTCGAGTCGTTAGTGCTGAGTGAAACCCGTCCGGTCTGTGCGGAGCGGAGACGGAGACGGAGAGAGAAGGCCAACGGAGAGGGATAGAAAACAGTTGCTTCGCAAGCTTGAAAATACATGATGTAAGTGAATGATAGTTGGTGTTCAGCAGTCATAAAGCTCTGCCTTATTTCCATTGAAGAACAACAAAAACAGTGATTTTGTCAGACAGCGCAGGCAGCAGCTCTATGGAGATGAGATGACTTGGAATGAAATAATAAAGTCGTCAAATAAAACAAATGTTATTAAAGTAAAGTGATGTGAATATTTGATGGTTAACGAGTGATAAGCAGTAATTGCCCGTCACTACCATCATGTGACTTTTATTAATTGAAAATCGAAAACAGTGATTATTTTTTTTGAGTCAACCCGACCTCAAAAAGCACTATGAGCAATAGTGAGTAAATCGAGACTGTTGAGCATCTTTGTCTCCTTAGCAAACAGTCATAGTCTTTGGTGCCCATGAGTTTTGTTTATTTCTGTAGTTGTACTTCTTGTGGCCTCAATTGAGTTGGTGTATTTACTAGAAAGCAAATATGTACAGTATGTACACTAAGTTTGTGCAGGGGGATTGAGGTGTCTAGGTGAGGGGGGTTAAAGGGGACAGCCTACTACATAGGCCATGCCAGGAGCAGGGTTCTGTTGCCATGGTGAAAATGGAATCCAAAATGCAGAGCTCCTGGGAGCCTCCTGATTGGCTGAAGGACCGTGCATGGGATTGTGATGTGTGCTGTCAGCCGGCCAATGGGACACAGACAGAGCTGTGGCTGTTGCTAAGGGGAGTTGCATGGAATGGAGTCAACTGGGTTCTTTCTCTGTCTCTCTCCTCTCTCCTCTCTCTCTCTCTCTCTCTCGCTCCCTGTCTCTCTCTCCAGTCTGCTGTTTGCCCTCATTGACTCGTCTCCCTCCGCTCTCTCCCTCCTTCCTTCCTGTCTCTCTGCTTTTTTGCACTTCTACACATGCAAAGGAGGAAAGAGCACATGTTGAGAAATTCACTGAATATTTCATGCAGACAGCTTGCTGTTGTGTGTGTGTGTGTGTGTGTGTGCGTGTGTGCGTGTGTGCGTGTGTGTGTGTGTGTGTGTGTGTGTGTGTGTGTGTGCTGCTGCTGCTCCTGCACACAGCGAGAGGTGTGTGTGTCAGGGAAGATATTGAGGGTCTCTTATAGAGGTGAAGGGAGATTGAAATTAGTGATGGGGGAAAATCGCTAGTTACATATCACTATATTATTTTGGACAACGTTATATCGATAATTTGACTATCGATTTGTGAAAATATAATAAAAAAATATCCAAATATAAATAATATTACATTTTGTCTAGGTGGCGTTAGCTAGAGCTAGTGGGCTATACCTGGGACAGCTAGCGCTAGTGGGCTATACCTATGCCAGTTAGCGCTAGTGGGCTATACCTGGGCCAGCTAGCGCTAGTGGGCTATACCTGTGCCAGTTAGCGCTAGTGGGCTATACCTGGGCCAGTTAGCGCTAGTGGGCTATACCTGTGCCAGCTAGCGCTAGTGGGCTATACCTGGGCCAGCTAGCGCTAGTGGGCTATACCTGTGCCAGCTAGCGCTAGTGGGCTATACCTGTGCCAGCTAGCGCTAGTGGGCTATACCTGGGCCAGTTAGCGCTAGTGGGCTATACCTGTGCCAGCTAGCGCTAGTGGGCTATACCTGGGCCAGTTAGCGCTAGTGGGCTATACCTGTGCCAGCTAGCGCTAGTGGGCTATACCTGGGCCAGTTAGCGCTAGTGGGCTATACCTGTGCCAGCTAGCGCTAGTGGACTATACCTGTGCCAGCTAGCGCTAGTGGGCTATACCTGGGCCAGCTAGCGCTAGTGGGCTATACCTGGGCCAGTTAGCGCTAGTGGGCTATACCTGGGCCAGTTAGCGCTAGTGGGCTATACCTGTGCCAGCTAGCGCTAGTGGGCTATACCTGGGCCAGTTAGCGCTAGTGGGCTATACCTGTGCCAGCTAGCGCTAGTGGGCTATACCTGGGACAGTTAGCGCTAGTGGGCTATACCTGGGACAGTTAGCGCTAGTGGGCTATACCTGGGACAGTTAGCGCTAGTGGGCTATACCTGG
The DNA here is from genome assembly GCF_016432855.1 of Salvelinus namaycush. Classification (NCBI taxonomy): domain Eukaryota; kingdom Metazoa; phylum Chordata; class Actinopteri; order Salmoniformes; family Salmonidae; genus Salvelinus; species Salvelinus namaycush. The sequence continues at coordinate 18,556,990 of NC_052312.1, forward strand.
GACAGTTAGCGCTAGTGGGCTATACCTGGGCCAGCTAGCGCTAGTGGGCTATACCTGGGCCAGTTAGCGCTAGTGGGCTATACCTGTGCCAGCTAGCGCTACATTCCATCCTTTCTCCACCTTCTTTTTAAATAGCGAGTCAACATGTCTTCGGCACTCTCTCACTGTGCTTCTACACCTGCATTGCTTGCTGTTTTGGGTTTTAGGCTGGGTTTCTGTACAGCACTTTGTGACATCTGCTGATGTAAAAATGGCTTTATAAATACATTTGATTGATTGATTGATTGTCCCTCTGCAGCAGACATGGGCAATATGTTCGGAACATGAAATCGCACTACAATCACAGTATCAAATCAGAATCCATAGAGAATCCTGAGGATTGCAAAACATATCGTATCAGCGTCAAAGTATCATGATAATATCGTATCAGCGTCAAAGTATCATGATAATATCGTATCAGCGTCAAAGTATCATGATAATATCGTATCAGCGTCAAAGTATCATGATAATATCGTATCATCAGGTTCCTGGCAGTTCCCAGCCCTAATTGAAATGGAGCCAGTTTGCTTTGGGTATGTGTCGGATGTCACGTGGGCAGGATCCCCTCTCTCTCTCTCTGCACCCCAAAACTGTGCACATTGGATAAACACACACACACCTCTCCCTGTTTGTGAAGTAGGAGCAGCAGCAGTTCGCAGGCCTCAGCTACACACACACACACACACACACACACACACACACACACACACACACCTCAACATAAATACGTCATCCAACAGGATGCGGCCAGACAAAGCATTCTCCCTCCTTCCCACACTCCTCTCATTTCCTCCCTCTTTCTTTGAGTGCTCTTTTCCTCCTCTTCACTTCCTCTTCCTGCCTTACATCCTCCCTCTCTCTCTCTCTCTCTGTCTATTTCTCTGCCAACACTCCCACCCCCTCTGTTTCCCTCTACTTCCATGTTTCTCCCACTCTGTCCTCGATGCTTAGTTTTAATATGAAATGAAATGAAATTCTCTCGAATAGAGATTAATAATAATAATATAATATACACTGTTGCCCCCCCCCCCCCCCCCCTACCTTTTTGCACTCAGAACAGCCTCAATTCGTCAGGCATGGCTTCTACAAGGTGTCGAAAGCGTTTCACAGAGACGCTGGCCCATGATGACTCCAATGCTTCACACAGATGTATCAAGTTGGCTGAATGGTGGTGGACTATTCTTGATACACACGGGAAACTGTTGAGCGTGAAAAACCCAGCAGCGTTGTAGTTCTTGACACACTCAAACCGGTGCGCCTGGCACCAACTACAGTACCACACCCCGTTCAAAGGCACTTCAATCTTTTGTCTTGCCCATTCACCCTCTGAATGGCACTCATACACGATCCATGTCTCATTTGTCTCAAGGCTTTAAAATCCTTCTTTAACCTGTCTCCCCCCCTTCAACTACACCGATTGAAGTGGATCTAACAAGTGAAATCAATCATAGCTTTCACCTGGATAGTCTATGTCATGGACAGAGCCGTACAAACAGTGTTTACAGTAGAGCTGACGTTTTCATTCAAAGCCACTTAGTCATGCATACGGTGGTCCCGGGAATAGAACTCACAGCACCGCCACGCTCTACCAACTGAGCCATGCATCTCTCGCTCACCCCTCTCTCTCTTCCTCTCTCCACTGAGAGCTGTGTGTAATAGAACCATTGTGTTCTGGACTGAGATTGTAATAGAAATATGAATAGGGACTTCCTGCTCCACAAAACTCTGTTAATAAACTGTGGCGGCCCTCAGCTATGATCATTCACATTATCCTCCCAGTCACTTGTTCAAGTACACGGAACAAAATACAAAATGCAACATGTAAAATGTTGGTCCCATGTTTCATGAGCTGAAATAAAAGATCCCAGAAATGTGCACAAAAAAGCTTATTTCTTTCTCCACCTGACAGGTGTGGCATATCAAGAAGCTGATTAAACAGCATGATAATTACACAGGTGCACCTTGTGCTGGGGACAATAAAAGGCCACTCTAAAATGTGCCGTTTTGTCACACAACACAATGCCACAGATGTCTCAAGTTTTGAGGGAACGTGCAATTGGCACGATGATTGCAGGGATGTCCACCAGAACTGTTGCCAGAGAATAGAATGTTCAGTTTTCTACCATAAGCCGCCTCCAACATTGTTTTAGAGAATTTAGCAGTACGTCCAACCGGCCTCACAACCACAGACCACGGGTAACCACGTCAGCCCAGGACCTCCACATCCGGGTTCTTCACCTTCCAGATTGTCTGAGATCAACTATAAAACTGTGGGTTTGCACAACCAAAGAATTTCTGCACAAACTGTCAGAAACTGTCTCAGGGAAGCTCATCTGTGTGCTCGTCGTCCTCACCAGGGTCTTCACCTGACTGCTGTTTGGCATCATAACCGAATTCAGTGGGTAAATGCTCACCTTCGATGGCCACTGGCACGCTGGAGAAGTGTGCTCTTCACGGATGAATCCTGGTTTCAACTGTACAGGGCAGATGTCAGACAAGCGTGTATGGCGTCGTGTGGGCGAGCAGTTTGCTGTTGTCAACATTGTGGGGTTATGGTATGGGCAGGCATAAGCTAAGGACAACGAACACAATCGCATTTTATCGATGGCAATTTGAATGCCACAGAAATACCGTGACGAAATCCTGAGGCCCATTGTCGTGCCATTCATCCACCGCCATCACCTCATGTTTCAGCATGATAATGCATGGCCCCATGTCGCAAGGATCTGTACACAATTCCTGGAAACTGAAAATGTCCCAGTTCTTCCATGGCCTGCATACTCACCAGACAAGTCACCCATTGAGCATGTTTGGGATGCTCTGGATCGATGTGTACGACAGCGTGTTCCAGTTCCCGCCAATATCCAGCAACTTCGCACAGGAGATCCACGCTAGAGGTCTACCGATTAATCGGAATGGCTGATTAATTATGGCCGATTTCAAGTTTTCGTAACAATCGGAAATCGATAATTGTTGACGCCGATTTTGCCGTTTTTTTTTATTTTTTTTTACACCTTTATTTAACTAGGCAAGTCAGTTAAGAACACATTCTTATTTTCAATGACGGCCTAGGAACGGTGGGTTAACTGCCTTGTTCAGGGGCAGATCGACAGATTTTTACCTTGTCAGCTCAGGGATTCAATCTTGCAACCTTACAGTTAACTAGTCCAACGCTCACGAGGAGCCCGCCTGTTACGCGAATGCAGTAAGAAGCCAAGGTAAGTTGCTAGCTAGCATTAAACTTATCTTTTAAAAAACAATCAATCAATCATAATCACTAGCTATAACTACACATGGTTGATGATATTACTAGTTTATCTAGCGTGTCCTGCGTTGCATATAATCGATGCAGTGCGCATTCGCGAAAAAGGACTGTCGTTGCTCCAACGTGTACCTAACCATAAACATCAATGCCTTTCTTAAAATCAATACACAGAAGTATATATTTTTAAACCTGCATATTTAGCTAAAAGAAATCCAGGTTAGCAGGCAATATTAACCAGGTGAAATTGTGTCACTTCTCGCGTTCATTGCACGCAGAGTCAGGGTATATGCAACAGTTTGGGCCGCCTGGCTCATTGCGAACTAATTTGCCAGAATTGTACGTAATTATGACATAACATTGAAGGTTGTGCAATGTAACAGAAATATTTAGACTTATGGATGCCACCCGTTAGAGTTAGATAAATTACGGAACGGTCCCGTATTTCACTGAAATAATAAATGTTTTGTTTTCGAGATGATAGTTTCCGGATTCAACCATATTAATGACCTAAGGCTCGTATTTCTGAGTGTTATTATGTTATAATTAAGTCTATGATTTGATAGAGCAGTCTGACTGAGCGATGGTAGGCACCAGCAGGCTCGTAAGCATTCATTCAAACAGCACTTTCGTGTGTTTTGCCAGCAGCTCCTCGCAATGCTTCAAGCATTGCGCTGTTTATGACTTCAAGCCTATCAACTCCCGTGATTAGGCTGGTGTAACCGATGTGAAATGGCTAGCTAGTTAGCGGGGTGCGTGCTAATAGCGTTTCAAACGTCACTCGCTCTGAGACTTGGAGTAGTTGTTCCCCTTGCTCTGCATGGGTAACGCTGCTTCGAGGGTGGCTGTTGTCGATGTGTTCCTGGTTCGAGCCCAGGTAGCGGCGAGGAGAGGGATGGAAGCTATACTGTTACACTGGCAATACTATAGTGCCTATAAGAACATCCAATAGTCAAAGGTATATGAAATACAAATCGTATAGAGAGAAATAGTCCTAAATTCCTATAATAACTACAACCTAAAACTTCTTACCTGGGAATATTGAAGACTCATGTTAAAAGGAACCACCAGCTTTCATATGTTCTCATGTTCTGAGCAAGGAACTTAAACGTTAGCTTTTCTACATGGCACATATTGCACTTTTACTTTCTTCTCCAACACTTTGTTTTTGCATTATTTAAACCAAATTGAACATGTTTCATTATTTATTTGAGGCTAAATTGATTTTATTGATGTATTATATTAAGTTAAAATAAGTGTTCATTCAGTATTGTTGTAATTGTCATCGGTATCGGCTTTTTTTGGTCCTCCAATAATCGGTATCGGCGTTGAAAAATCATAATCGGTCGACCTCTAATCCACACCCCTACCTTTTTAAGGTATTTGTGACCAACAGATGCATATCTGCATTCCCAGTCATGTGAAGTCTAGATTAGGGTCTAATGAATTTATTTCAATTGACTGATTTCCTTATGGTAACTCAGTAAAATCTTTGAAATTGTTGCTTGTTGCGTTTAGATTTTTGTTAAGTGTAGAAGGTGGAGGAGAGATGGAGAGAGAGATCGTAATTACAGGTTATTATTAGTGTCACGATCGTCTTGATATGAGTGAGAGGACCAAGGCGCAGCATGATATGAATACATCTTCTTTTTATTATTATGAAGACGGAACACGAAACACTTATTCAAACTAACAAAACAACAAACGACCGTGAAACTACAAACGCAAGTGCACACACAAACTACTTACGTTCGACATAGACTAGACATATACAATGACCCACAACAGCTAAAAGCCTATGGCTGTCTTAAATATGGCTCCCAATCAGAGACAACAGTAACCAGCTGTCTCTAATTGGGAACCCATTCAGGCAACCATAGACTTTCCTAGACAACTACACACAACACTAAACCATCTATACTCCTTAACCCTCTAAACCATACAACCCCCTAGACCAGGGGTGTCAAACTCATTCCACGGAGGGCCTAGTGTCTGCAGGTTTTTGGTTTTTCCTTTCAATAAAGCCCTAGACAACCAGGTGTGGGGAGTTCCTAACTAATTAGTGATGTTAATTCATCAATCAAGTACAAGGGAGGAGCGAAAACCCGCAGACACTCGGCCCCCCGTGGAATGAGTTTGACACCTGTGCCCTAGACAATACAAAAACACATACTTCATGATGTCACACCCTGACCTGACTAAAATAATAATGAACACAAAGATAACTAAGGCCAGGGTGTGACAATTAGGTTTGTTACCAAAGAGAGAGAGAGTGAGAGAGAGAGAGAGAGAGAGTGTTTCTGTGTTTGTGTCTGTCTGTCTGTCTGTCTGCCTGTGTGTGGGTATAGGCTTGTGTGTGTGTGTGTATTTACTAGTGAAGGGCACTGGCAGGCGCGTGTAGGTGTGTGTGTGTGTGTCCTGCAGCCACAGGAAATGTGAATTATTATGTGGATTATGAGTAATGGACATTTTCTTTTTTTTGTAGAGGTTGATGCATTTATCAATAAGTGTGAAATTTCAAAGTGGAAAGCACAAACTTCTCTCTCAAGTCTCTTTAAACCTCAAATACACTACACGTTTTGCATTTCCCGCGTTGCAGAAAGGTTCTCCTGCGACAAGGTGATCAAATGAAGATCCGGGATGTTTATTTATGCTGGTTGACTAGCTTGTGGAAGACAGCTGCAGGTCCCTGTCTGATATTGTTCCAAAACAAATACAATATCCCCAGCTTTAAAGATGTCCGCCTACCAGGCTAGTGTGTTTTGTCTTATTACTAGAGATCGCCTTCTCCCTGTTGGAACGTTTATAACGACACACACACACACACACACACACACACACACACACACACACACACACACACACAAAACACTTCAAGAAACCTACTTTGGGTGCATTGCGTGAACTACAGTAGTCGTCTGAAATATTGGGAGAGAACTCCTCAGCTACCCCCCCCCCCCCCCCCCCCCTCCATCCTCCATCCACCCCATCGTCTTCACTGTGTAGGGGGCTTCTCCGGCTGGTCTGGCTTCCATAACACACACTCTCTCTCACACACACACACACAGTGCTCAGTGTGCTACAGTACCTCCCTGCTCAGCGTGGTGAGTAATACATCCCTCTGTGCTCCTCGGTGCTCCTCTGTGCTCCTCGGTGCTCCTCTGTGCTCCTCCCAGCTAAGACCATTCTCCATCCTTCTTTCTTGCCTTTCACCCCTCTCTTTCCTGAAGAGCAGAAGCAATCGCTCCTCCGGGCCGATGGCAGCCCCACACCGCACGTCCTCTCTTCCTCGGCCGCTGCACGCGCTCCAAGCTAAAAGAAGAGTGACCCCCACAGAGAGAGGGGAAGAAAAGACAGGAAAGATATGAATGACAGAATATCAAAGGTTGGCCAGTGAGTGAAAGAATGGACAGAGGGAGAAGACCAATGAATTGAGGGAAGGATGGAAAGTAAATCGACTGTAGCGGCAGCAGTGTGTGTCTCTCTCGCCGAATGCCTTGGTACAGTGTAAGTTTCCACTGTTCGTTCAGATGCATCGGTGTGTGTGTTTATATCCAGTTGGCACGTTAACTCCGGGTTGGTGTGTGTGTGTTTGCAGAGTATTTCTATCCGGTTGGTGTTAACTCAAGTTGATTGTGTGTGTGTGTGTGTGTGTGTGTGTGTGTGTGTGTGTGTGTGTGTGTGTGTGTGTGTGTGTGTGTGTGTGTGTGTGTGTGTGTGTGTGTGTGTGTGTGTGTGTGTGTGTGAGAGAGAGAGTGTGAGTGTGTGTTTGCAGGATATTTCTATCCGGTTGGTGTTAACTCAAGTTGATGTGTGTGTGTTTGTGTGTGTGTTTGACCTGCGGTCAGCCTGTTCATTTAAACGTGTGTGTCGGAGAGAAGAGAGGATAGAGAGTCTGGACACCAATAGTTGGACACCCAATATACAGTAGTGCCTGTCCTGAGCATTGCATTCACCTCAAACAGGTTTGATTGTTTAGCAAGCAACAGAAAAGGCATGCAAGTGGCATGTGTTTTAGAGAGCATAGGTTACATATGGACACTGACATGCTGTTGTTGCTGTCAGTGTCTGCGTCAGTCAGTCCGTCCGTTTAGACTTAACCAATACTGACAGAATGACTGACATGCAAACGCTCTCGCTCGCTCTGTCTCTCTGTTTCTCTCTCTCTCTCTTTCCCTCTTTCTCTCCCGCTCTCCTCCCCCCCTCTGCCTCACTACGTGAGTGACAGGTTGAGAGCTCGTCTTCTGACTGAGTAAATGAGCGAACGACAGACAGAGACGTATGCTGTCCATCCTTCACTAGTCGGTGGTAACTGGTGAGTCTAGCATATGAGTGAGGAGAGAGGAGAGAGGAAGAGGAGAGGGGGAAAAAGAGCAGAATTAACAACCGCAGTAGCACCTATTGTAGATTAGCCAAAGTAAGCTGGCACGTGTGATATTTTGTTAAACGTTGTAACTGGGAATATTTATTTGTGTTAAAAGCAATGATGCCAACGTTCAATTTTGAAGGTTTCCTCTGTTTGTTGAATGTGGTGGATGTAGACAGCAGTACCACGCTGAAGTGTGTTGTGGTGAGTGTGTTTGTACATGAGCATATATCAACAGTTACCAGGGCTGGAGTTTATACTTTGGACTATAATGCATGTTGAAGTGTTGGAGTGCAGCTCTGCAGTGAGTTTCTCTGCTCTGAAAGCTCTAGGTTTCTCTACAGGTATATATGCTGTGCTATCTATTTCTACAGGTATATATTCTGTGCCATCTACTTCTACAGGTGTATATTCAAACCTATCTATTTCTACAGGTGTACATTCTGTGCTGTCTATTTCTACAGCTATATATTCTGTGCTGTCTATTTCTACAGGTATATATTCGGTGCTATGTATTTCTACAGGTATACTGTATATTCGGTGCCATCAATTTCTACAGCTATATATTCTGTGCTATCTATTTCTACAGGTATACTGTATATTCGGTGCTATCTATTTCTACAGGTATATATTCTGTGCTATCTATTTCTACACATATATATTCTGTGCTCTCTCTACAGGTATATATTATGTGCTATCTATTTCTACACGTATATATTCTGTGCTATCTTTTTCTACAGGTATATATTAAGGGCTATGTATTTCTACACGTATATATTCTGTGCTATCTATTTCTACAGGTATATTTTATGTGCTATCTATTTCTACACGTATATATTCTGTACTATCTATTTCTACATGTATATATTAGGTGCTATGTATTTCTACAGGTATATATTCTGTGTTATCTATTTCTACACATATATATTCTGTGCTCTCTACAGGCGTATATTATGTGCAATCTATTTTTACACATATATATTCTGTACTATCTATTTCTACAGGTATATATTAGGTGCTATGTATTTCTACAGGTATATATTATGTGCTATCTATTTCTACAGGTATATATTATGTGCTATCTATTTCTACAGGTATATATTCTGTGCTATCTATTTTTACAGGTATACTGTGCTATCTATTTCTACAGGTATATATTATGTGCTATCTTTTTTTACAGGTATATATTATGTGCTATCTATTTTTACAGGTATACTGTGCTATCTATTTTTACAGGTATATATTCTGTGCTATCTATTTTTACAGGTATATATACTGTGCTATCTATTTTTACAGGTATATATTCTGTGCTATCTATTTTTACAGGTATATATTATGCGCTATATATTATGCGCTATCTATTTTTACAGGTATATATTATGCGCTATCTATTTTTACAGTTATATATTCTGTGTTATCTATTTTTACAGGTATATATTATGTGCTATCTATTTTTACAGGTATATATTCTGTGCTATCTATTTTTACAGGTATATATTATGCGCTATCTATTTTTACGGTATACTGTGCTATCTATTTTTACAGGTTTATATTCTGTGCTATCTATTTTTACAGGTATATATTCTTTGCCATCTACACTGAGTGTACAACACATTGGGAACATCTTCCTAACATTCTTCCATATTCTTTAGAAACCACCACGCATTGCGAGCGAACAGTGTTGAATATATACCTACCGCCAGTGCAATTCATTAAACTGACAAACTTATATGGCATATGAATATCTTGTTCATTTAGTTAACAGACACAGTGGGCAAGTAGGTTTTTCAGACACAGTGAAATAGTAGATATTACAGTACTATCTTGTAGTATCATAGTTAGGGCCAGGAGTTTTTCAAGGGCTTCCTGTGAGCTAAGCAGGACAAACTCTTGGCCCTATGGTCAGGAAATATTCTTCAGGCATTAAGAAGCAACACTAAGGTCTAGAATTTTTTGTTCAAGAAAAAACCCTGTCCCTTCTCATTTACGTAATATTATTACCTTGAACATAAAGGTCTCTGTCACTTCCTCCCTCCATTCCTCCCTCCTTTCCTCCCTCCTTTCCTCCCTCCTTTCCTCCCTCCATTCCTCCCTCCATTCCTCCCTCCTTTCCTCCCTACATTCCTCCCTCCATTCCTCCTTTCCTCCCTCCCTCCATTCCTCCCTCCCTCCATTCCTCCCTCCATTCCTCCCTCCATCCCTCCTCCATTCTCCCCTCCATTCCTCCCTCCCTCCATTCCTCCCTCCCTCCATTCCTCCCTCCATTCCTCCCTCCATTCCTCCCTCCATTCCTCCCTCCATTCCTCCCTCCATTCCTCCCTCCATTCATCCCTCCATTCTTCCCTCCATTCATCCCTCCATCCCTCCATTCATCCCTCCATTCTTCCCTCCATTCATCCCTCCATTCATCCCTCCATTCTTCCCTCCATTCTTCCCTCCATTCATCCCTCCATTCATCCCTCCATTCATCCCTCCATTCTTCCCTCCATTCATCCCTCCATTCTTCCCTCCATTCATCCCTCCATTCATCCCTCCATTCATCCCTCCATTCATCCCTCCATTCTTCCCTCCATTCATCCCTCCATTCTTCCCTCCATTCATCCCTCCATTCTTCCCTCCATTCATCCCTCCATTCTTCCCTCCATTCATCCCTCCATTCCTCCCTCCATTCCTCCCTCCATTCATCCCTCCATTCCTCCCTCCATCCTCCCTCCATTCCTCCCACCTTCCCTCCATCCTCCCTCCATTCCTCCCTCCACCCCTCCATTCCTCCCTCCATCCCTCCATCCTCCCTCCATTCCTCCCTCCATCCATCCATCCTCCCTCCATTCCTCCCTCCACCCCACCATTCCTCCATTCCTCCCTCCACCCCTCCATTCCTCCCTCCATCCCTCCATCCTCCCTCCATCCCTCCATCCTCCCTCCATTCCTCCCTCCTTCCCTCCATCCTCCCTCCATTCCTCCCTCCACCCCACCATTCCTCCATTCCTCTCTCCCTCTGTACTTTATTACCTTGCAGTTGTTGAATCCCTCTCCGAACAGGGTGATCTCAGCGATGAGGGTGGAGTCTGGTACCACCATGGAGATAGGCCTGAACATGGACTTCAAGTTGTCAGGCAGCTCCGTACGACCGGCATAGCCTGGAGATGGAGAGAACGCTTATTAACACATGATCTCTCTCTCGCTCTGCCCCCCCTCTCTCTCTCTCCCCTTTGACTCTTTCTTCCCCGCTCTTTCCCCTTCTCTCGAACACACACTAAATCCATTTTAGAAATGTGACGATGATTCTAACTTGAAGTAAGCCTAAATAATATAAAATTAAAAAAGGCTTTTGTGAACTAACACTCGCACTTGACTCTTTCCCCTTACTAGTTCTGATAGCTACTTTATTGAGGAAAAATGTACTTACTCTGACTGTGATAAGGGGTTGTCCCACCTAGCTATCTTAAGATGAACGCACTAACTGTAAGTCCCTCTGGATAAGAGCGTCTTCTAAATGACTCAAATGTAAATCCTCAATCCTGAATGGATATCAATGAGACATTTCTCAATACTATAGTTTCATTTATACACAGATAAACTATATCTACAAAAGTATGTGGACACCCCTTCAAATGAGTGGATTTGGCTATTTCAGACACACCCGTAGCTGACAGGTGTATAAAATCTAGCACACAGCCATGCAATCTCCATAGACAAACATTGGCAGTAGAATGGCCTTACTGAAGAGCTCAATGACTTTCAACGTGGCACCATCATTGGATGCCACCTTTCCAACAAGTCAGTTCACAAATTTCTGCCCTGCTAGAGCTGCCCCGGTCAACTGTAAGTGCTGTTATTGTGAAGTGGAATCGTCTAGGAGCAACAACGGCTCAGCTGCGAAGTGGTAGGACACAAGCTCACAGAATGGGATCGCCGAGTGCTGAAGCGTGTAGCACTTAAAAATCGGGAGCTTCATGAAATGGGTTTCCATGGCCGAACAGCCGCACACAAGCCTAAGATCACCATGCGCAATGCCAAGCGTCGGCTGGCATGGTGTAAAGCTCGCCGCCATTGGACTCTGGAGCATTGGAAACGTGTTCTCTGGAGTGATGAATCACACTTCACCAACTGGCAGTCCAACGGACGAATCTGGTTTTGGCGGATTCCAGGAGAACGCTACCTGCCCGACTGCATAGTGCCAACTGTAAAGATTGGTGGAGGAGGAATAATGGTCTGGGGCTGTTTTTCATGGTTCGGGCCCCTTAATTCCAGTGAAGGGAAATCTTAACGCTACAGCATACAATGACATTCTACACAAGTGCTTCCAACTTTGTGGCAACAGGTTGGGGATGGCCCTTTCCTGTTTTAGCATGACAATGCCCCCGTGCAGAAAGCAAGGTCGGTGTGGAAGAACTTGACTGGCCTGCACAGAGCCCTGACCTCAACTCCATCAAACACCTTTGGGATGAATTGGAATGCCGATTGCGATGTTCCAACATCTAGTTGAAAACCTTCCCAGAAGAGTGGAGGCTGTTATAGCAGCAAAGGGGGGACCAACTCCATATTAATTACCATGTCTTCTCCTCTGGGCTGCCCATGGCTATGAGGCAGATAGGGGGAGCGAGAGAGGGAGTGGCAGAGAAAGAGGGAGAAGATGAAGAGAGAGAGGGAGAGGAGATTGAGAGGGAGGGAGGGATGATGCTTATGAAGACTGAGATACTGCAGTCTGGCTCTTTAAAGAAAGGGGGAGGGAGTGAGGGATGGATGGATGGAGGGTAAAGAGAGTGAATTGAGATGAAAAGTGGGAATTGAAGAGAGGGCTGACTGACTCTGACTCCGTTATTGCTCTCTCGATATATTGCTCCTCTCACACTTAGTCTCTCTGCCTCTGTATTCTCTCTCGTTCCTGTATTCTCTCTGTCTCTCCAGTATTCTCTCTTCCTCATCGACACTATATATACAAAAGTATGTGGACACCCCTTCAAATGAGTGGATTTGGCTATTTCAGTCACACCCGTTGCTGACAGGTGTATACAATCAGCACAAAGCCATGCAATCTCCATAAACAAATATTGCCAGTAGAATGGCCTTACTGAAGACCTCAGTGACTTTCAACGTGTCACCATCATAGGATGCCACCTTTCCAACAAGTCAGTTCGTCAAATTCTGCCCTGCAGAGCTGCCCCGGTCAACAGTTTCTTAAATTGTACCTTTATTTAACTAGTCAGGTCAGTTAAGAACAAATTTCTTATTTTCAATGATGGCCTAGGAACAGTGGGTTAACTGCCTTGTTCAGGGACAGAACGACAGATTTTTACCTTGTCAGCTCGGGGATTCGATCTTGCAACCTTTCGGCTACTAGTCCAACACTCTAACCACTAGGCTACCTGCCGCCCCTGCTGTTATTGTGAAGTGGAAACATCTAGGAGCAACAACGGCTCAGCCGCGAGGTGGTAGGCCACACAAGCTCTCAGAACGGGACCGCCGAGTGCTGAAGCGCATTAAAAAAGATCACCATGCGTAATGCCAAGCGTCGGCTGAAGTGGTGTAAAGCTCGCCGGCATTGCATTCTGGAGCAGTGGAAACGCATTCTCTGGAGTGATGAATCACACTTCCCCATCTGGCAGTCCGAAGGACGAATCTGGGTTTGGCGGATGCCAGGAAAACGCTACCTGCCCCAATGAATAGTGCCAACTGTAAAGTTTGGTGGAGGAGGAATAATGGTCTGGGGATGTTTTTCATGGTTCGGGCTAGGACCCTTAGTTCCAATGAAGGGAAATCTTAACGCTACAGCATACAATGACATTCTAGACGATTCTGTGTTTCCAACGTTGTGGCAACAGTTTGGGGAAGGCCCTTTCCTGTTTCAGTGCCCCTGTGCACAAAGCGAAGTCCATACAGAATTTTTTTTTGCCCATGATTTTACAATAAGATGTTCGACGAGCAGGTAGTGTATCTTCAACCACGTCAGTCTGGCAGGATCCTGTCTGGCTCTTGGTGAGAGTGTGTGAGAGACAGAAAATGACATGTCTCGATGTCTCATCTGTCACCCTGTCTCTCTCTCTCTCTCTGTGTCTGTGTGTGTGGGTGGGTACATAATATCTTCAAGCAGCCAGCAAAGACTGTCCGTTCGTCCGTCCGTCCTTCCGTATGTCTGTCTGTCAACCATGTCTACCACTCTCTCCCTGCGTTGTCGATTGGTGGGCGTGTTAGCTTGACTGCCAGCATTGTGTGTGTGTGTGTGTGTGTGTGTGTGTGCGCACACGGAGAAGGCTTAACGGTTTCCTCTGTGAGACACACATCCATCTTCCTGTCCTAGTGTAGAGAGCAGGTGGCTTAAGGAGGAGGGAGTATACTGGAGGGAGTACAGTAGGCTAGGGTTCAACAGCTTGTTCTCTCTTTACCTTCTCGTCTCTCGCTCTCTTTCTCCCTTTCAATTCAGCAGGCTTCCTCTCTTTCCACCTCTCTCTCTCTCTCTGTTTCCCTCCCTTCCTCCCTGCCACTGAGAGTGACCTCATGGCCGATGACCTCATCGTTAGGGAGCTCATTTGGAGGGAGAAGGGATATCTGGTGGGGTCAGGCACGAGGGGGAGGTGTAACCCTGTTGGGGCCCCTCGAGGCCCCTCTTTGGGTTAGGAGGAGGGGTGTATCTGTTCCCTCCATCTTAGGTTTCTCTTTATACTGACTGACACACTCTGTGTGTGTGTGTGTGTGTGTGTGTGTGTGTGTGTGTGTGTGTGTGTGTGTGTGTGTGTGTGTGTGTGACGGGCTCAGTATATAGGGTTCATTCATATCTTCTGTCTTCCTATAGATACTGTATAGGTTGTCTGTCTCTCTCCATGCACACCATGCAGGTGTCCAATCACTCACACACATCTCTTTCCCTCCTGTCCTTTTATTCTCCTCCCTCTCCTTGCTCTCCTCCCTCACACTGTTCTCGCTCTCTCTCACTCTCGCTCTCAATTAGCCCTCTCCCTTTATTCTCTTCCTGCTCCCGCTCCTCCTCCTTCCCTCTCTTCTTCTTCTCCATCCTCTCCCTCTCTCCTTCATCTCCCTCCTCTCGTCCCTCCTGTCAGGTTGTGAGGGGGGGGGGTAGTAGTAGACCCTCTGTCTGGAGCCAGCTGTAACCTTACACCCCGACAGAGAGAAAGGGAGAGAGAACGACAGATCAGGAAGATGGAGAGAAGAGGGGATGAGGGGGAGAAAGGGCGGAGACTGGGGGTAACTTGATATTTAGTGATTATACATTCATCATATTTTCACAGACATTGGATATATTAATGCACACACACACACACACACACATACTGTACGTCCATACACACAGTCAGTCTCTTTCTCCTAGCAATGATGTAATCCCAAGGCAACATCGCCTTGGCGATTGTCCCCTCGGAAACGGTGTGGTTTGAACTGTAGCTGATTGCATTGTCTAGGCAACTGGGAAACAAATTGCCCCGTGCCCCAAGGCAGCGATAGACAGACGGGCGGAGAGAAAAAAGAGAGCGAGGGGGGGAGAGATAAAGAGAGAGGGAAGAAGGGGAGTGAGAGGAGGAGGAGAGAGACAAAATGAAGGCTTTATAGACGCTTTGATCATTGATATTCAGTGATGCTAAAGCTGTGATCAGCTCCGAAAACAGCTTTCGATTGAAGATTCTGTCATGATTCCTTTGTTGCTATCGCAGATACCAGCTTCTTCTGCTGCCTTGGATGTTCGTTGTGGTTTGGCAATTTGTCACAGGCGAGGAATTGAAGCTCTGTGGCTTTGTGCTGTAAATCCTGTTCTACAGTTGAGACTTCCTCTTGAGGTTACAGGCTTCATGGATTATATACAGGAATAGATCACATTGAATGTATAGAGAGTACATTTCCACAAGCACCTGTACACGCTCGCATGCTTTGCGTTCCTTGTAGGCGAGAGTGTAGGCCTGAGATGAACAATAGTCTCCCGGCCCCTATTGGAGCCTTTTGCCAATGGGCCTGGTGATCCTCTTTCGGCCTGGGGTTTTCCTGGGCACTGCGGCCCCTGCGTGTGTCCTGGCCCTGGGCCAGAGCAGCCAGGGCCCTGCCTGTACCAGACTCCCTCTCTGGGGGGGGGGGGGACAAAGCTGGGTCCTATCCAGGACTGGATCTCTGGAAGACGGAAGGAGAGGAGTAGAGGAACCCCGGGCTGGCAGGATGGGAGGAAAAAGCTCTCCTTCCCTTCTCTCCCTTCTCACTTTCTCGTTCCCTTCACTTAATGTCCCTCCATCATTCTCCCATTCTCTTTTTTCATGCACATGTTCTATTACTCTCTCTCTCGTTTTCTCTTTCTCTCTCTCTTTCTCTCTATTTTTCTCTCTTTCTCCCTCTCTTTCTCCCTCTCTCTTTCTCTCTCTCTTTCTCCAAATTTAAGGGGCTTTATTGGCTTGGGAAACATGCTTACATTGCCAAAGCAAGTGAAATAGATAATAAACAAAAGTGAAATAAACAGTCAACATTACACTCACAAAAGTTTCAAATAATAAAGACATTTCAAATGTCATATTATGTCAAATACAGTGTTGTAATGATGTGCAAATAGTTAAATTACAAAAGAGAAAATAAATAAACATACATTTAGGTTGTATTTACAATAGTGTTTGTTCTTCACTGGTTGACCTTTACTTGTGGCAACGAGTCACAGATCTGCTGTGATGCACACTGTGGTATTTCACCCAATAGATATGAGAGTTTATCAAAATTGGGTTTGTTTTCGAATTCTTTGTGGATCTGTAATCTGAGGGAAATATGTGTCTCTAATATGGTCATACATTTGGCAGGAGGTTATGAAGTGCAGGTCAGTTTCCACCTCATTTTGTGGGCAGTGAGCACATAGCCTGTCTTCTCTTGAGAGCCAGGTCTGCCTACGGCGGCCTTTCTCAATAGCAAGGCTATGCTCACTGAGTCTGTACATAGTCAAATCTTTCCTTAGGTTTGGGTCAGTCACAGTGGTCAGGTATTCTGCCACTGTGTAGTCTCTGTTTAGGGCCAAATAGCATCTCTCTCTCTCTCACAGATCCTTTCCCACACACACTTTTTCTTGAAAGTCAGTCTTTGATTTTCTTCTCTAACTGTTACCAGCACTTTGATATTTGTCCTGTATGACTTCCCTCAAACTACACACACACACACACACACACACACACACACACACACACACACACACACACACACTCACTCCCATATTAACCTGCGTGTGGCACTGCCTGCCTTATTCTGTCGCCGTGTGTGGGCCCCACATCAAACCCCAGCAGCTAACTACTCTGAGGCTAATAAAGGCTAACATTAGCAGCGTTAGTGCTCTGAGCTCCATCCACACCTCTCCCGCCAGCCACCCAGGCTACCACCCACGGCGAGGAGGAGGCCAGCCCCAGAGGGAGGCCCCTGTTGTGGGCTAGGGCGTCACCCCAGCCCCTGGGTGGGTTCCTGGAGATTGCATGTGTGGTCTCCCTTCCCTCTCTCTCTCTCTCTCTCTCTCTCTCTCTCTCTCTCTCCATGGTGTTGTCATTGCGACTATGCCTTCCACATCCACGACCCTAATGACACGCGCGAACACACACACACACTTCGCGTATACCCCTCACACACTTCACACAGATCATGCAAAAAATATTCACACACACTAGCCAACACTCCCACTCTCGCACACACTCACGCACAAGTAATTAGACACACACTTATATGACCTCATACTAGCGTCTGTAATGCATAACGTTAACACAGAGGCGACGTGAGTATGTTTTCACTTTAAAGGGGCAATCTGGGATTCAAACAACACGGCCAGTTACCCCACCCCAGCTGAAGGATGGGGCTGGAGAAATGTAACCATGACTACTTCCAGTCAGCGATAATCCACATGGATGTTTAACTCTTAGTAATACTCACCTTCAGTCACCCAGATATTTATCTCTTCTCTCTCAGGCAGACAGTAGTAGTCAGACCTGCCCAGTTTACATTCCAGTGTGTGCGTGTGTGTGTTAGACCCTATGAACTGACGTGACTGCCAGACTCCCCTCCTCATCCTCCTCACCCACTCTTAACCCCCAAACCCCACTACACATTTAGACTGCCCTCTCAGTTTACTGACACACACACACCCAGCTTATATAGACCCTACACATCTCCATAACGGCTTGGTTCTATCAGTTTAAAGCTATCAGTGGTCCTATGTGGAGATCTAGGATCAGGTCGTCCTATCTTGATCCAGTCCATAACCATTAGAAGGTATAAAGGAAGTCTGATCTTGGATCAGCTTTGAGAGGAGACGAAAGTGATTCACTAGAGAGAGCAGAAAAACAGGGACTCTCTCACTGTCTGTCTCAAGGGCATGTTGACCATGACCTCAAGCAGACAGATTGGGAGGTGTGTGTGTGTGTGTGTGTGTGTGTTTGTGTGTGTGTCTAGAGAGAGAAAGCGTGGTGAGTTAATGTTTCTAATTCTACACAGCGTTTGAAGTCAAAGTTTGGAGCCGACAGAGGAAAAACTTCAAATGCACTTCTACCCCCTCTCTCCTCTTCCTCTGTCACTCCCTCCTCTTCCTCTGTTGCTCCCTCCCTCGTTCCCTTCCTTTCTCTCTGATCTTGTGAGAGGAGCACAGGAGTGTCCTGTAGATGACACCCGGTGTGAGATTAGGCATGCTGACGCCCCTCACACACACACACACACACACACACACACACACAGCTTCTCGCTCCCCATCCCATTATTAGGTTGAAAAGACAGAAGTTCGATGAATTGGCCATCCAGGTGTGTGTGTGTTTGTTTGTTTGTGTGTCCAGTCAGTAGTATGACCATCTCATTTGACACAGGGCTATTTTTACTACTGCCATCTAGCTTTCTGTCTGAACTCTGTAGAGTGACTCGCTCTCACTGCGGGCCAACAATGTGGGTGTGTACACACACACACACATTAACAAACAGTCACGAATGACTGTCAGTAATACACGAGATACACGTGCCTACATGAACGAACTCACACACACACACACACACACACACACACACACTCAACCACCGCTCTCAGGATGTGTGTGTTTGCTTGTGAGCCGTTGCTGTGTGTTTTTCGTTTCTAGGGCCTTTTTTCTCGTTGGGTGTGTGTGGGGTGTGTGTGTGTATATATGTGTGTGTGTATGAGAGTGTGTTCACGTGCTGCGGAGGCAGAGGCTGAACAGCTGCATGTGGTTTGTGTTTGTGTATCTGACAGCGGCTGGCCTCTCTCCTCCTCCTCCCCCTCTATCTCTCCTCCTCTCCACTTCCCCTCTCTCCTACCTCCCCCTCTTCTCTCCCTCTCTCATTCAATCTTTCCCTCCCCTCTACTGACTTTCATTTTCTCTCTCTTCCTTTTTCTCCCCCTCTCCTCCGTTCGCCCCTCTGTCTCTCCCCTGCTGCCCTGTCTGGACCTCCACATCCGCCAGCTATCAAAGCACTGACCAGATGACACACACACACAATGCCACATTCACCGCACATACTACTTATTTTGTATCTTGGTTTTAATAGAAGCCAGATGCTAAATAGCTACGGCAGATGCACGTGCCTGTTTTCCCCCCTGCCTTGGATGTGTGTGTGTGTTTGTTTTGTGTGTTTTCTATCTTCTCTCTGTTTTTGCTTTAGTTAGTGTCATGGTTACGGAGAGGCGGAGGGTTTTATCTAAACCTCCAGTCTCTCTCTCGCTGACTCAGCTGATCCTCAGCATTGAACAGGGTCTGTTTTGCAGATCATTCAACGGGGTCTGTGTTGCAGATTGTTGAATAGGTTCTGTGTTGCAGATCGTTCAACGGGGTCTGTGTTGCAGATCGTTTAACGGGGCCTGTGTTGCAAATCGTTCAACGGGGTCTGTGTTGCAGATGGTTTAATAGGGTCTGTGTTGCAGCTCGTTTATTAGGGTCTGTGTTGTAGATCGTTTAATAGGGTCTGTGTTGCAGATCGTTTAATAGGGTCTGTGTTGCAGATCATTTAATAGGGTCTGTGTTGCAGATCGTTCAACAGGGTCTGTGTTGCAGATCGTTCAACAGGGTCTGTGTTGCAGATCGTTTAATAGGGTCTGTGTTGCAGATCGTTTAATATGGTCTGTTGCAGATCGTTCAACAGGGTCTGTGTTGCAGATTGTTTTATATGGTCTGTGTTGCAGATCATTTAATAGGGTCTGTGTTGCAGATCGTTCAACAGGGTCTGTGTTGCAGATCGTTCAACAGGGTCTGTGTTGCAGATCGTTTAATAGGGTCTGTGTGTTTTCTGGCCGCTAGTTCAGGGCCCACTGGAAGCCAACAATTCTCAAACAGGGAAGGGTGTGTGCGTGCATTCGTATATGTGTATGAGCCCAATGTATAGGATAAGTATAAGCTGTTGGCACGCCAAGTCATTAGAGTAAATGTCCTGGCAGCACTGTACATTAAAGCCTTTTTGTGGTAATTTATTTTCTATAGAAATGGATAGAGGTAGGCTTTTGGATGTGTGCGTGTGTGTGGGAGTGTGCTTGTGTGTGTGCGTACCTGTGTGTGTGTGTGTGTGTGTGTGTGTGTGTGTGTGTGTGTGTGTATGGGGGGGGGGGGTGGACCTTGTCTCTCATTGCTAGTTCCCAGCAGGTTAATGAATAAATAAAGGCGTGATGCCTCCCCTGTGAGCCGGTGTCTGCACACAGCAGACAGAGTGACACCACACACACACACACACACACACACACACACATTCCCTCATCGCACTCTGGGTGCAGCTCATAGCCACTCTGTATAATAGGAATGTTTATTAGCAGGTTGGAATCATGTAGATTTCTTTCCCTTACTCTCCCACTTAAAAAAATACTTTAGTTTACAATAGAACTCTGTATTGAAACTGTAGTATACTGTAGAATACTATACTACACACTGTAATATCCCTTGTTTTTGTAGTATACTGTAGATACTACATTATTAATATACTGATAATACTACATTGTTATCCACACAAGAAACACTAGTAAATACTACAGAAATGTCCGCAAAAACACTAGATTGTTTTCACTATAGTAAATACTACAGTATTTAATTTGGATATACCCTGCCCATTCCCCTCCCCCACATCCCATTTTGTGCCATCCTTAAGTGAGAAACCTACATGCCAAGTATAGACTATATATTGTGTTCCTTACAGGTTATAGAAAAGAGCAGAAGCTCTGAGCTATCCGTTCAGACCCCAGTCCTACCTACCTACCTACCTACCTACAGGTTATGGAAAGTTTGCTCTTTTAGTATTTTTCCAGTAGGTTTCCTCAAAGAGGAAGCCCCCCACTTCTATGTCAAAGATAATAAAACAAAGACACTATAGTAAATACTGCAGTAATGTCCCCAGAAAACTATAGTTAATACTACAGTAATGTCCCTAGAACACTATAGTAAATACTAGTGATGCACCGATATGACATTTTTGACCGATACCGATATCCGATATTTTCCTTGCCCCTCCAAAAAACGATACCGATAACCAATATTTACAATTTTTGCGGCCTTTTAAGCGTTCTAGTACAGTTAAATAGTTAACACACACACACACGGACGCAGCGGTCTAAGGCACTGCATCTCAGTGCAAGAGGAGGCACTACGGTCCCCGGTTCGAATCCAGGCTGTATCACATCCGGCCGTGATTGGGAATCCCAGCGTCGTCCGGGGTAGGCCATCTATGCAAATAAGAATTTGTTCTTAACTGACTTTCCTAGTTAAATAAAGGTTACACACACACACACACCACACTGACCAAAAAGTTATTTTGTTGGCATTTATGTATGTCCCCATTACCAGTAAAACATAATCAAAACCTATTTCTTTCACTTACTTGCTGTGCTGTTTCCTTGTTCATTTGTTTCATTCTCAACCAGGATTTCTATGGAACGCCGTTTGGGTCTTTGCGTGTCAAATAACCTTGTTGACCAATCAGGACCTGAATATGACTGCACCTCACATAGTAATTTAACGCGTTCATACATTTTTTACGTAGTTATTACACATTGATTACACTATCACTCGTATTCCATATGTCACAACGATTCATCGATACGTATGCTATGATGCTGGTAAAGTTGTCTCGCGCACCTACAATGCTGGTCATAAAAAAAAGCTAGCTAGCTCATGGATGCAAACAATGTTCTTCCCCAAAAACATAGCAAAACGACATAATCTGTTTCAGTAGCTATAGTTAGCTAGCTAACTATATAGCTAGGTGTCATCATCTAAAATAACCCTAATTTATAAGACAGTTCTTATTTGATAAATGGTGGTTGGACCCATCTATGTGAAGCAAGCCACAATAAGGATTAGCCACAATAGCAGACTTAGCCTTCAAAATAAAAGTATGTAATTTACAGTGATGCAAATGAATACAAATAGTAGAATTATGCCATAATTTAATAGATCATGCTAAATGAGGTTGGAATGTTGTTATATAAAAACAAAAGACAATCATTTGTTAATTTTACAAAAATCTGTTGAAATCACATGATGTGTTTTGAATATAACCTTTCTGGTTATAACCTTTTTCGGCAAGACAGACCTTCCAAAGGTGGGGGAGTGGCAATCTTTACCAAGGATCACCTTCAGTGCTCGGTTGTTTCCACCAAGTCTGTCCCCAAACAATTTGATTTGTTAGTTGTGTTGCTGGGTGTTATCGTCCTCCATCAGCACCGGCCTGTACCCTACCTGCCCTAAACTCTCTCCTGGCCCCTTACACCAAGTCTAAATTTGTCCTGCTACGTGACCTAAACTGGGACATGCTTAAACCACCTGGCCAAGTCCTAAAGCAATGGGACTCCCTAAATCTTTCTCAGATTATTACCAATCCCAGAACGTATGACTCCAAACACCCAGAAAAGGCTACTCTTCTTGATGTTATCCTCACAAATAATCCTGATAGGTATCAGTCTGGTGTTTTCTGTAATGACCTTAGTGATCACTGTTTTACAGTTTGTGTTCGTAATGGCTGCTCAGTGAAACGATCTGTCCTGATTTTTCATAGACGCTTGTTAAAAACCTTTAATGAGCAAGCCTTCCTTCATGAACTGGCCTCTGTAAAATGGTATAGAATCAGCTTGATCCCCTCTGTCGAAGACGCTTGGACTTTCTTTTTTGATATTTTCAGTGGTATTGTTAACAAACACGGCCCCATAAAGAAAATGAGAATTAAAAACAGGTTCAGCCCCTGGTTGGACCGTGATCTTGCAGAGTTACTCCACCTCAAGAATTGCATTTGGCGAAAGGCTCGGCACACGCATACTCAGGCTGACTGGCTCTCGTTCAGGCAAATGAGAAATAAGTGCACTCAGGCTATCCGGAAGGCCAAAGTTAGTTACTTTGAGGAGCAGTTCTCTCTCTGTGGGTCAAACCCCAAGAAGTTCTTGAAAACGGTTAAAGACCTGGAGAATAAACCCTCCTCCTCACAGCTGCCCTTGTCCCTTAATGTTGATGTGGTTGTTACTGACAAGAAGAACATGGCTGAGCTCTTTAATCACCACTTCATTAAGTCAGGATTCCTATTTGACTCAGCTATGCCTCCTTGCCTGTCCAACATTTCCTCATCTCCCACCTCTTCTAATGCGACTATCCCCGATGCTTCTCCATCTTTTTCCCTGCCCCGCTACAAAGTTTCTCCCTGAAGGCAGTCAGAGTCTGAGGTGCTAAAGGAGCTGCTAAAACTTGACCTCAAAAACCATCTGGGTCAGATGGTTTAGACCCTTTCTTCTTTAAGGTTGCTGCCCCTATCATCGCCAAGCCTATCTCCAACCTTTTTAACCCGTCTCTCCTTTCTGGGGAGGTTCCCATTGCTTGGAAGGCAGGCACGGTTCGTCCATTATTTAAAGGGGGAGATCAAGCTGATCCTAACTGTTATAGGCCTATTTCTATTTTGCCCTGTTTATCAAAAGTGTTGGAAAAACTTGTCAATAATCAACTGACTGGCTTTCTTGATGTCTTTAGCATTCTCTCTGGTATGCAATCTGGTTTCCGCTCAGGTTATGGATGTGTCACTGCAACCTTAAAGGTCCTCAATGATGTCATCATTGCCCTTGATTCTAAGCAATGTTGTGCTGCTATTTTTATTGACTTGGTCAAAGCTTTTGATACGGTAGACCATTCCATTCTTACGGGCCGGCTAAGGAGTATTGGTCTCTGAGGGGTCCTTGGCCTGGTTTGCTAACTACGTCTCTCAAAGAGTGCAGTGTATAAAGTCAGAAAATCTGCTGTCTCAGCCACTGCATGCCACCAAGGGAGTTCCCCAAGGCTCAATCCTAGGCCCCACGCTCTTCTCAATTTACATCAACAACATAGCTCTGGCAGTAGGAAGCTCCAGCTCTCATCCATTTATATGCAGATGATACAGTCTTATACTCAGCTGGCCCCTCCCCGGATTTTGTGTTAAATGCTCTACAACAAAGCTTTCTTAGTGTCCAACAAGCTTTCTCTACCATTAAGAAGTAAGAAGAATGCCCTTCCCCACAGGTGTGATTACTGCCTCTGAGGGTTTAGAGCTTAAGGTAGCCACCTCATACAAGTACTTGGGAGTATGGCTAGATGGTACACTGTTCTTCTCTCAGCACATATCAAAGCTGCAGGCTAAAGTTAAATCTAGACTTGGTTTCCTCTATCATAATCACTCCTCTTTCACCCCAGCTACCAAACTACCCCTGAATCAGATGACCATCGTACCCATGCTAGATTATGGAGACATAATTTATAGATCAGCAGGTAAGGGGGCTCTTGAGCGGCTAGATGTTCTTTATCATTCGGCCAACAGATTTGCCACCAATGCTCCTTATAAGACACATCACTGCACTCTATACTCTTCTGTAAACTGGTCATCTGTATACCCGTCGCAAAACCCACTGGTTGATGTTTATTTATAAAACCCTCTTAGGCCTCACTCCCCCCTATCTGAGATATCTACTGCAGCCCTCATCCTCCACATACAACACCGTTCTGCCAGTCACATTCTGTTAAAGGTCCCCAAAGCACAAACATCCCTGCGTTGCTTGTCTTTTCAGTTCAACAAACGCTCAAACTGGACAGTTTTATCTCAATCTCTTCATTCAAAGACTCAATCATGGACACTCTTAATGACAGTTGTGGCTGCTTTGTGTGATGTATTGTTGTCTCTACCTTCTTGCCCTTTGTGCTGTTGTCTGTGCCCAATAATGTTTGTACCATGTTTTGTGCTGCTACCATGTTGTGTTGCTACCATGTTGTTGTCATGTTGTGTTGCTACAATGCTGTGTTGTCATGTGTTGCTGCCTTGCTATGTTGTCGTCTTAGGTCACTCTTTATGTATTGTTGTGGTGTCTCTCTTGTCCTGAATCTGTGTTTTGTCCTATATTTATGTTTTTTTATTTTCTATTTTTAATCCCAGCCCCCGTCCCAACAGGAGGCCTTTTGGTAGGCCGTCATTGTAAATAAGAATTTGTTCTTAAGACTTGCCTAGTTAAATAAAAAATAAAATACTTACACTTTAGAATTGCATTGGGGGCATACTTATTTCACTGTCCAGCCTTATCTATGGATTGTGGATTATTGACATGGGGTATCAGTCTACTCAGTGACAACCAGATAACATTAGCATCGTAGCTCTTATTGCGGGACTCTGAAAGATCTGTGAATTGAGCCACATTTATTGTCAACCTATGTGTATTGAACACTATTCCCGAGGAAAAACAATACTGCGTGCATGTTTTGGAGTCTGATAACTCTGAGGAGGACGTTGGGAAAAAATATATTGGGTATTGTGTAGACCAGGGGTGTCAAAGTCAAATGGACGGAGGGCCAAATAAAAAATTTAGCTACAAGCCGAGGGCCGGACTGTTCGAATGTTCATTGAAAATTTTTTAAATGACGCATATAGTCTAGTGAACCTAATTGAACCTACTGAAAACCTAACAAATATATTCCAATATGATCAGATAAATAAAGCAATATTTTCTTATGGCTCTGTCAGTAATCTTTAATTTTCAACAGACACAAAAGACAAATTTCCTTTATATAAAAATCCCCATAACATGAACATTAAATGAAAGAAACCGGTATTCAAGGCACCATCAGTAGCCTATATTTTCTATTTTAGCAAAAGTGGGCTAAATTTACTTCAAAGAAAAAAACAATAATAGCAATTTTCTATCATCCACTCAACTGAAATATTTTTAAAATATAATTGGATTGAAATACAATAAAATAAAGTGCAAAAATCTAGCCTTTTGTAGCCTTTGTTCCATGTCCATATTCTTGTTTTTGTCCGCGTGTTTCGTTTCATAATGTCGTCTCAGATTATACTCTTTCAGTACCGCCACACTTTCTCCACACAGAAGACACACAGGTTTTCCAGCTACCTCCGTGAACATATACTCCGACTCCCACCTTGTTTGAAACCCTCGGTTCTCAGTGTCCACCTTCCGTTTTGCCATTTTTGATGGGTATCTGAAAGTTAATTTTACTGTGATGCTGACGACTGCTGTGCCAATAAATATTGAAATGAAGCAGCCTACTGCTCGGTGCGTCACCGTTGCATTGTGGGAAATGTAGTATTGGTGCGTGTAAAAGATCTGCGGGCTGCCGGCTTGCTGCGGTCTGCGGGCCGGTTCTAATAATAAATCAAGATCATCCCAGGGGCCGTAAAAAACCTTCTCGCGGGCCGGATGTGGCCCGCGGGCCTTGACTCTGACATATGTGGTGTAGACTCTTACCCCATTTCATTGATCCCCAATTCTTAGGTAAAGCTGTACAGTGCAATATGAATGTCAAGATACACAATAGGCTGACTGGGGAGGTGGTTTCATAGTATATTATGAAGCTAATAGCAGTGACGCTATTACTGTGTAACTCCGGTAGGGCAACATCTGAACAATAGCGCACTTGGTAACGTTAGCGTGTACCGGTGCTCGACCAGTCACGAAAGCCAACATCACCCACGACAGAGAACGGTTAATTGTCAAGGGCAATGAATTCCATTATCTTGGCGTTAATGGATTTTGCCTTTGAGTTGTCTCGCTGAAATGTTCTTACTCTTTCAAATGACTGCTCGACTTGTTGACTCCTCGATCCACACAGCAGACATTGTGGGCTAGGTTAGGAATGCTGTGTTGCACATGTAGCACAACATTTTACGTGCCATCATTACGTCCTGTACCTACGTTATATAGGTATGCACGTCAGCTTTGACATTGGTTTTTCACATCGGCGTTAAACCAGACATCGGCCAATACCGATGTTGCCATTTTTAGCTAATATCGTCCGATTCCGATATGTTCACCGATATATCGTGCATCCCTAGTAAATACTACAGTAATGTCCTCAGAACACTATAATAAATACTACAGTAATGTCCCCAAAACACTACAGTAAATACTACAGTAATGTCCCCAAAACACTACAGTAAATACTGCAGTAATGTCCCCAAAACACTACAGTAAATACTGCAGTAATGTCCCCAAAACACTACAGTAAATCCTACAGTAATGTCCCCAGAACACTACAGTAAATACTGCAGTAATGTCCCCAAAACACTACAGTAAATACTGCAGTAATGTCCCCAAAACACTACAGTAAATACTACAGTAATGTCCCCAAAACACTACAGTAAATACTGCAGTAATGTCCCCAAAACACTACAGTAAATACTGCAGTAATGTCCCCAAAACACTACAGTAAATCCTACAGTAATGTCCCCAAAACACTATAGTAAATCCTACAGTAATGTCCCCAGAACACTACAGTAAATACTACAGTAATGTCCCCAAAACACTATAGTAAATACTACAGTACACTACAGTGCGCAAAAACAATATAGTAAATACTTAAGCAATAATGTCCGAGGAGGTGTGGTACATGGCCAATATACCACAGCTAAGGGCTGTTCTTAAGCACGACGCAACGTGGAATGCCTGGATGCAGCCCTTAGCCGTGTTATAGTGGCCATATACCACAAATCCCAGAAGTGCCTTCTTGCTATTATAAACTGGTTACCAACGTAATTAGAACAGTAAAAAAATTGTTTTTGTCATACCGGTGGTACAAGGTCTGATATACCACAGCTTTCAGCCAATCAGCATTCAGGGCTCGAACCACCCGGTTTATAATATAGTATATACTACTCTTTTTTTTTACTACAGTATTTATACTGTAGTAAACTGTAACTACTACATTATACTACAAAGTGAATACTACAGTAAAGTCAGCAAACACACTACAGTGAATACTAGAGTATTCCTACCATAGTATACACTATAGTATTTTTTAGTTTGGGCTCTGACTCTCTGTCCTGTGTAATGTGAGTGTGTGCATGCATGTGCGCTGTTCATTATGCATCTGTGGGGATGGTGGTTTGTGTTTTGGTATACGCACAAGTGTGTGTGTTTGTGTGCTCTCTCTTGTACCGTGTGTAGAATCGCTTTCATTGCGAAGAGCCAGAGCTTTCAGTTAGATCTCATCTCTCCCTTCACAGAGCAACAGACCCCTTCCACCACACAGGAGGGCTTTGAATGACAGCATTGGACTAACCTTGACACACACACACACACACACACACACACACACACACACACACACACACACACACACACACACACAGTTAAGCACTGACTACACTAACAGAGATATCCAGATGCGAACCCTACACATTGTATCAGGCTATCACACACACACGTCAGCATCCCAGAGCCTTCCTTGGTCGTAGCAGCAGGTCAGGTGCCAGAGGTGAGAGGTCAGGGGGAGTGGTCATCAGATGAAAGCCCCGGGTCGCAGAGGTGGCTCTGCCAGAGGGTTAAAGGTCAGGACAGGCGGTCCTGCCTCTGCACGTGCCCGAAGAAAGGTGTCCTAGCAGCCAGGCCAAGTGGGGGAGGGGACGCTGAGTAAATATGTAAATAGCTCTGTCCACATCGTACAGAGACACACGCAGGAGAATTCTCACAATGTCTGCAAAAAAAAGCCCAATCCAGACAGTACTTTTTAATAAGGGAGTTTGGATCTTTTAATGTATGTGACAAAATACTTTGTATGTGCTATAGCAGTGTCGTGGCGAGTGGCGTGACCTATGCCATTGTGTGCTGGAATTTAGCTACGGTAGACTTAAATAAGTTTGACAAAATCCTGAACAAATCCAGTGACACCATTGGCTGCAGCCTGGAATCACTGCAGGACATGTTCATAAAAAGGCTGCAAGTAAATACCCCACATGATCATGGACAATGACACACACCCACTCCACAGCACTCTGAGGACACACACCCACTCCACAGCACTCTGAGGACACACACCCACTCCACAGCACTCTGAGGACACACACCCACTCCACAGCACTCTGATGACACACACCCATTCCACAGCACTCTGATGACCCACACTCACTCCACAGCACTCTGATGACACACACCCACTCCACAGCACTCTGATGACCCACACTCACTCCACAGCACTCTGATGACCCACACCCACTCCACAGCACTCTGATGACCCACACTCACTCCACAGCACTCTGATGACACACACCCACTCCACAGCACTCTGATGACCCACACCCACTCCACAGCACTCTGATGACCCACACCCACTCCACAGCACTCTGATGACCCACACTCACTCCACAGCACTCTGATGACCCACACTCACTCCACAGCACTCTGATGACCCACACCCACTCCACAGCACTCTGATGACACACACCCACTCCACAGCACTCTGATGACCCACACCCACTCCACAGCACTCTGATGACCCACACCCACTCCACAGCACTCTGATGACCCACACCCACTCCACAGCACTCTGATGACCCACACCCACTCCACAGCACTCTGATGACCCACACTCACTCCACAGCACTCTGATGACCCACACCCACTCCACAGCACTCTGATGACCCACACCCACTCCACAGCACTCTGATGACCCACACTCACTCCACAGCACTCTGATGACCCACACTCACTCCACAGCACTCTGATGACCCACACCCACTCCACAGCACTCTGATGACACACACCCACTCCACAGCACTCTGATGACCCACACCCACTCCACAGCACTCTGATGACCCACACCCACTCCACAGCACTCTGATGACCCACACCCACTCCACAGCACTCTGATGACCCACACCCACTCCACAGCACTCTGATGACCCACACTCACTCCACAGCACTCTGATGACCCACACTCACTCCACAGCACTCTGATGACCCACTCCACAGCACTCTGATGACACACACCCACTCCACAGCACTCTGATGACCCACACCCACTCCACAGCACTCTGATGACCCACACCAACTCCACAGCACTCTGATGACCCACACTCACTCCACAGCACTCTGATGACCCACACCCACTCCACAGCACTCTGATGACACACACCCACTCCACAGCACTCTGATGACCCACACTCACTCCACAGCACTCTGATGACACACACCCACTCCACAGCACTCTGATGACACACACCCACTCCACAGCACTCTGATGACCCACACCCATTCCACAGCACTCTGATGACACACACCCACTCCACAGCACTCTGATGACCCACACCCATTCCACAGCACTCTGATGACACACACCCACTCCACAGCACTCTGATGACACACACCCATTCCACAGCACTCTGATGACCCACACCCACTCCACAGCACTCTGATGACACACACCCACTCCACAGCACTCTGATGACCCACACCCACTCCACAGCACTCTGATGACACACACCCACTCCACAGCACTCTGAGGACCCACACTCACTCCACAGCACTCTGATGACCCACACTCACTCCACAGCACTCTGATGACCCACACCCACTCCACAGCACTCTATAATTCAACACAGGAGCAGCTTCAGTAGCAGGTCCATCCTGCCCAGATGTTCCAAAGAGAGGTTTAGACGGTCATTTCTACTGACAGCCAGGAGGCTTTTTATTGCGTGTAATTGATTAACTGTTTATGAGGTCTCTCTATAGGAAAATGTCGTTGCCTGTTTCCCCCCAGTATGGGATAGAAAACAACACTTGAATCAGGCTATTCTTTTAGGGAGACTATGGTTGGTGCAGGGACCTTTATATGTCTTAATGTGTTGGTCATTGTTGCGTGTCCTGTCATTGTATGTCATTGATGATGCCTGCGGGGATAAAACAGTTTCCCATGTTGGGATTAATAAAGTAATACTATACTCTAATCTAATCTACACACAGGAGTAGTCGCCACACACACACATACAGGAATAGAGACATACAGTGGATTCGGAAAGTACTCAGACCCCCTGACTTTTTCCCACATGTTGTTACGTTACAGCCTTATTCTAAAATTGATGAAATTGTTTTTTTCACTCTTCAATCTACACATAATACCCCATAATGAAAAAGCGAAAGCAGGTTTTTAGAAATGTTTGCAAATGTATTACAAAAAAAACGGAAATATCAAATTTACATAAGTATTCACACCCTTTACTCGGTACTTTGATGAAGCACCTTTGGCAGCGATTACAGCCTTGAGTCTTCTTGGGTATGACGCTACAAGCTTGGCACACCTGTATTTGGGGAGTTTCTCCCATTATTCTCTGCAGATCCTCTCAAGCTCTGTCAGGTTGGATGGGGAACGTTGCTGCACAGCTATTTTCAGGTCTGTCCAGAGATTTTCGATCAGGTTCAAGTCCGGGCTCTGGATGGGCCACTCAAGAACATTCAGAGACTTGTCCCGAAGCCACTCCGGCGTTGTCTTAGCTGTGTGCTTAGGGTCGTTGTCCTGTTGGAAGGTAAACCTTCGCCCCAAACTGAGGTCATGAGCCCTCTGAGGCAGGTTTTCATCAAGGATCTCTCTTTGCTCTGTTCATCATTCCCTCAATACTGACTATAGTATCCCAGTCCCTGCCGCTGAAAAACATCCCCACAGCATGATGCTGCCACCACCATGCTTCACCGTAGGGATGGTGCCAGGTTTCCTCCAGACGTGACGGTTGGCATTCAGGGCACAGAGTTCAATCCAGAGAATCTTGTTTCTCATGGTCTGAGAGTCCTTTTGGTGCTGTCATGTGCCTTTTACTGAGGAGTGGCTTCCGTCCGGCCACTCTACCAAATAGGCCTGATTGGTGGAGTGCTGCAGAGATGGTTCTCCTTCTAGGGCGGCAGGTAGCCTATTGGTTCGAGCGTTGGGCCAGTAGCCAAAAGGTTACTGGATCGAATCCCCGAACTGACATGGTAAAAATCTGTCGTTCTGCCCCTGAGCAAGGCAATTAACCCTCTGTTCCCTGGTAGGCCGTCATTGTAAATAAGAATTAGTAGTTAAATAAAGGGTTTTAAAAAAAATATATATATATATATATATATATATATATTCTCCCTTCTCCACAGAGGAACTCTAGAGCTCTGTCAGAGTAACCACTGTGTTCTTGTTCACCTCCCTGATCAAGACACTTCTCCCCCGATTGCTCAGTTTGGCCGGGCGGCCAGCTCTAGGAAGAGTCTTGGTAGTTCCAAGCTTCTTCAGTTTAAGAGTGATGGAGGACACTGTGTTCTTGGGGACCTTCAACGCTGCGGCAAATTTTCAGTACCCTTCCCCAGATCTGTGCCTCGACACAGTCCTGTCTCAGAGCTCTACGGACAATTTTTTCTAACTCATGGCTTGGTTTTTGCTCTGACATGCACTGTCAACTGTGGGACCTTATATAGACAGGTTTGTGCCTTTGCAAATCATGTCCAATCAATTGAACTTACCACAGGTGGACTCCAATCAAGTTGTGGAAACATCTCAAGGATGATCAATGGAAACAGGATGCACCTGAGCTCAATTTCAAGTCTTAAAGCAAAGGGTCTGAATACTTATGGAAATAAGGTGTTTCTGTGTTTTATTTTTTAATACATTTGCTAAACTTTCTGAAAACCTGCTTTCACTTTTTCAATATGGGGTATTGTGTGTAGATTGATGAGGGAAAAATATAATTTAATACATTTAAAGGCTGTAATGTAACAAAACGTGGAAACAGTCAAGGGGTCTGAATACTTTCCGAATGCACTGTATGTACACACCCACACAGACACACCCTCTCACACCCTGACTCTAAAAGGGGGGGACGGGGGCAGGGCAGTCTGTGTTCATCTTTGATGTGTAGGATGTAGCTAGTTCAAGTCAGGATGGGGGCAGCCATGGTAGTATGGAGGGTATTCTCTTTGCCCCTGACCATGCTACCTTGCTGGCTTCTCATTGGTCCTGCTGGAGGTCACCACGGGGATCAGGCCCGAGGACTTCAAAGCCGACTGGACTCCTCCCAACATTTTTAGACCAACTTTATAATATAGAGTACCTCAGTCTGCACTGTGGTATGGTTATCAATGCAGTCACAAACTCAGCAAAAAAAAGAAATGTCCTCTCACTGTCAATTGCGTTTATTTTCAGAATATTTAACATGTGTAAATATTTGTATGAACATAACAAGATTCAACAACTGAGACATAAACTGAACAAGTTCCACAGACGTGACGAACAGAAATTGAATAATGTGTCCCTGAACAAAGGGGGGGGGGATCAAAATCAAAAGTAACAGTCAGTATCTGGTGTGGCCACCAGCTGCATTAAGTACTACAGTACATCTCCTCATGGACTGCACCAGATTTGCCAGTTCTTACTGTGAGATGTTACCCCACTCTTCCAACAAGGCACCTGCAAGTTCCCGGACATGTCTGGGGGGAATGGCCAAGCCCTCGCCCTCCGATCGAACAGGTCCCAGACGTGCTCAATGGGATTGAGATCCGGGCTCTTCACTGGCCATGGCAGAACACTGACATTCCTGTCTTGCAAGAAATCACGCACAGAATGAGCAGTATGGCATGGTCATGCTGGAGGGTCATGTCAGGATGAGCCTGCAGGAAGGGTACCACATGAGGGAGGAGGATGTCTTCCCTGTAACGCACAGCGTTGAGATTGCCTGCAATGACAACAAGCTCAGTCCGATGATGCTGTGACACACTGCCCTAGACCATGACGGACCCTCCACCTCCAAATCAATCCCGCTCCAGAGTACAGGCCTCGGTGTAATGCTCACTCCTTCGAAGGTAAACGCGAATCCGACCATCACCCCTGGTGAGACAAAACCGTGACTCGTACCGATCCTGTGCAGGTGTTGTAACACGTGGTCTGCCACTGCAAGGACGATCAGCTGTCCGTCCTGTCTTCCTGTAGCGCTGTCTTAGGCGTCTCACAGTACGGACATTGCAATTTATTGCCCTAGCCACGTCTGCAGTCCTCATGCCTCCTTGCAGCATGCTTAAGGCACTTTCACGCAGATGAACAGGGACCCTGGGCATCTTTCTTTTGGTGTTTTTCAGAGTCAGTAGAATGGTCTCTTTAGTGTCCTAAGTTTTCATAACTGTGACCTTAATTGCCTACCGTCTGTAAGCTGTTGGTGTCTTAGCGACCGTTCCACAGGTGCACGTTCATTAATTGTTTATGGTTCATTGAACAAGCATCGGAAACCCTTTACAATGATGATCTGTGAAGTTATTTGGATTTTTATGAATTATCTTTGAAAGACAGGGTCCTGAAAAAGTGACTTTTTTTTGTTGCTGAGTTTAGTAGTTATGTTCTCGATGTGCACACACACACATTCACACACACACACACACACACACACTTTGTATGTGAGAGTGTGATCCCCCATTCCTCTGTCTCACTTATCCTTTCCTCATTGATTAGTTCAGCTTCTAAACGTGGGAATAGTTAGAAGTTCACAGTCTCACTCACATCGTCCTACAGCACCCTGAACACCCCTGTGGAATAGAGAGAGAAGACGTGAGTAGAGGGAGGATAGGTGGAGAGAGAGGGAGGAAGGGTGAGAAAGTGAAAACTAATTAAAGTTTAGTTTTAATTGCGAGTTCTGCTGGTTGCCGGTGGGAATTCTCTGATTCCAAGAGGGATAACCTTCCCAGGTGTGTGGGAGAATTAGAGAGGGGAGGCGGGGGAGAGACGTCAAACTAGGTCTCCGTGCTCCATATGGTTTCTTTCTCCCTCTGTTTCTCTCTCCACTCGTTCTTTCTCCCTCTCGGCTTCTCTCTCTCTCCCTCCCTTTCTATTCTCAGGTTAAACAAGGCAATGTGTGATTCAGAGGTTGTTGAGACTCGTGGTTGGGTGGCTGTTTGTTTGTTGGGCTTTGTTGTGCGTGCAAGTGTGCTCCAACAGCTGCACAGTGCACACCCAATAGGCCTGGCCACATCAGGGGTGTGTACGTACAGATTTGTATGTGTGTGTGTTCTATGTGTGTATGGTACTGTATGTGTGTGTTTAGTGTGCTGGTACAGTGCCTCAAAGTATTCACACCCATTGATTTTGTCCCACATTTTGTTGGGTTAAAGCCTGAATTTAAAAAGGATTCAATTTATACATTTTTTGTCACTGGCCTACACACGATACACTATAAGGTCAAAGTGGAATTATATCTTTTGAAATTTGTATAAATTAATACAAAAGCTGAAATGTCTTGTGTCAATAAGTAGTCAACCCCTTTGTTGTGACAAGGCTAAATATGTTCAGGAGTCAAAATTTGCTTAACAAATCACATAATAAGTTGCATGGACTCACTGTGCAATAATAGTGTTTAACATGATATTTGAATGTCTAGCTCATCTCTGTACCCCACACATACAATTATCTTTAAAGTCCCTCAGTCGAGCAGTGAATTTCAAACACAGATTCAACCACAAAGACCAGGGAGCTTTTACAATCCTTCTCAAAGAATGGCACCTATTGGTAGATGGGTAAAAATAAATGTATAAGACATTGAATATCCCGTTGAGGATGGTGAAGTTATTAATTACACTTCGGATGGTGTATCAATACACCCAGTCACTACAAAGATACAGGTGTCCTTCCTAACTCAGTTGCCGGAGAGGAAGGAAACCGCTCAGAGATTTCACCATGAGGCCAATGGTGACTATATAACAGTTTAATGGCTGTGATAGGAGAAAACTGAGGATGGATCAACAACATTGTAGTTATTCCACAATACTAACCTAATTGATAAAGTGTAAAGAAGGAAGCCTGTACAGAATATAAAATATTCCAAAACATGCATCCTGTTTGCAACAAGGAACTAAAGTAATACTACAAAGAATGTGGCGAAGCAATTCACTTTTAGTCCTGAATACTTTTTAAAATTTATTTTTTATTTCACCTTTATTTAACCAGGTAGGCCAGTTGAGAACAAGTTCTCATTTACAACTGCGACCTGGCCAAGATAAAGCAAAGCAGTACGACAAAAACAACAACACAGAGTTACACATGGGATAAACAAACGTACAGTCAATAACACAATAGAAAAATCTGTATACAGTGTGTGCAAATGAAGTAAGGAGGTAAGGCAATAAATAGGCCAATAGTGGCGAAGTAATTACAATTTAGCAATTTACACTGGGGTGATATATGTGCAGATGAGGATGTGCAAGTAGAAATACTGGTGTGCAAAAGAGCAGAAAAACAAAAACAAGATGATGTAGGTAGTTGGTTGGATGGGCTATTTACAAATGGGCCGTGTACAGCTGCAGCGATCGGTAAGCTGCTCTGACAGCTGACGCTTAAAGTTAGTAAGGGAGATATAAGTCTCAAACTTCAGTGGTTTTTGCAATTCGTTCCAGTCATTGGCAGTAGAGAACTGGAAGGAAAGGCGGCCAAAGTAGGAATTGGCTTTGGGGGTGACCATACCTGCTGGAGCGTGTGCTACGGGTGGGTGTTGCTATGGTGACCAGTGAGCTGAGATAGGGCGTAGCTTTACCTAGCAAAGACTTATAGATGACCTGGAGCTAGTGGGTTTGGCGACGAATATGTAGCGAGGACCAGCCAACGAGAGCATACAGGTCGCAGTGGTGGGTAGTATATGGGGCTTTGGTGACAAAATGGATGGCACTGTGATAGACTACATCCAGTTTGCTGAGTAGAGTGTTGGAGGCTATTTTGTAAATGGCATCACCGAAGTCAAGGATCGGTAGGATAGTCAGTTTTACGAGGGTGTGTTTGGCAGCATGAGTGAAGGATGCTTCGTTGCGAAATAGGAAGCCGATTCTAGATTTAATTTTGGATTGGAGATGCTTAATGTGAGTCTGGAAGGAGAGTTTACAGTCTAGCCAGACACCTAGGTATTTATAGTTGTCCACAAATTCTAAGTCAGAACCGTCCTAGTGATGCTAGTCGGGCGGGCGGGTGCGAGCAGCGATCGGTTGAAGAGCATGCATTTAGTTTTACTAGCATTTAAGTCCAGTTGGAGGCCACGGAAGGAGTGTTGTATGGCGTCGAAGCTCGTTTGGAGGTTTGTTAGCACAATGTCCAAAGAAGGGCCAGAAGTATATAGAATGGTGTCGTCTGCGTAGAGGTGGATCAAAGAATCACCCACACCAAGAGCGACATCATTGATATATACAGAGAAAAGAGTCGGCCCGAGAATTGAACCCTGTGGCACCCCCATAGAGACTGCCAGAGGTCCGGACAACAGGCCCTCCGATTTAACACACTGAACTCTATCTGAGAAGTAGTTAGTGAACCAGGCGAGAATACAAAGTGTTATGTTTGGGTCAAATCCAATACAACGCATTACTGAGTACCACTCTCCATATTTTCACGTATGTTATGGTAATGCTAGTAATCGTTAAGGACTGGGCCGTTTTTCAGGATAAAAAATGAACGGAATGATGCTAAGCACAGGCAAACTCCTAGAGGAAAACCTGGTTCAGTCTGCTTTCTACCAGACACTGGGAGATGAATTCACCTCTCAGCAGGACAACAACATAAAACTCAAGGCCAAATATACACTGGAGTTGATTATTTTATGTTTTATTTTACCAGGCAAGTCAATTAAGGACAAATTCTTATTTACAATGACGGCCTAGGAACAGTGTGTTAACTGCCTTGTTCAGAACAACAGATTTTGACCTTGTTAGCTCAGGGATTCGATCTAGCAACCTTTCCGGTTACTGGGCCAACGCTCAGACAGTGAATGTTCCTAAATGGCTGAGTTACAGCTTTGACTTAAATCTACTTAAAAATCTATGGCAAGACCTGAAAATGTTTGTCGAGCAATGATCAACAACCAATTTGTCAGAGCTTGGAGAATTTTGAAAAGAATCATGGGCAAATGTTGCACAATCCAGGTGTGCAATGCTCTTACAGATTTAGCCAGAAAGACTCACAGGTGTAATCGCTTCCGAAGGTGCTTCTACAACGTATTGACTCAGGGTTGTGAATACTTATGTAAATGAGATATATTTCATTTTCAATAAATCTGCAAAAATGTCTAAACTTGTTTCCACTTTGTCATTATGGGATATTGTGTGTAGATGTGTGAGAGAAATGATTTAAGCAATTTTAAATTCATGCTGTAACAACAAAATGTGGAATAAGTCGAGGGGAACGAATACTTTATGACGGCACTGTATGAATGTCATGTGTAGTTGAGTGTGTGTGTGTGGTTTTCAATGTGCGCCTGAATGTTTTTGTAGTTCTATCTGTGTACAATATACTGTATATAGCATATCACTGTACCTGTGCACGTGACATTAAAACTTAAAACTCTCCCCGACCCATATGTATTTTAGTGTACTGTATAGCATTGTGTACCACAGTGCAGCTACAGCATGCATTGCATACGGAGTATAAATTACACTTCTAAAAATACCCTGTATACCAGTTCACCCCCTCCTTACGCCCTGGGCCGGATAACTCCCTCCCTGCTCGGATCGCTCCACCCTGTCATGAAATGCAAGCTGTTCCTGTTGTACATTCCACATGCTAAAGGAATGAACCAACTCCCCAAAGAAGAGGGGGGGGCTCCATTTTTTTGTCCCAAGGTAGCCCCTTGTATAAACGAGATGATTCCTAGCTAACTCCTATGTGAGGTTAGGTGTGTAGTTTAAAGGAGTTGTGTCATTGTTCCGTTGGGCGTTCCCCAAGACTCTGTCCCGAGGTCCCTTTCATTTTGCTTTGTTGTGCGTATCTGTGTGTCTTGTGTGTGTGTCTGCACAAGTGCATGCGTTTGTGTAGTGTGTTTGCATTGAAGCGTGCCCGCGTTTGTGTGTGTGTGTGTGTGGCCCCAGGCTGTTGTCAGGCAGATCTGAGTTAGCCCAGCTGGCTCGAGTGTAGGTAGCAACGTACCTCCTGAAGGAAGAAAAGAGGAGGAAACAGAGCACGCGCATTCCTCAACGCACACTGAACATGGCCACAGGGGAACTGCAAGCACAGCAAGACTTCTCCTCCCTTCCCTCGTTCCTCCCACTCTAACTCGTATATCTCTCTCTCTCTGTCTCTCCCTGTTTCATACTCCTCATCCCCCCTTTCCCTAATACCCCTCTCTCTATCTCTCTCTGCCTGCTGCCAGACCATAGCAGGGAGATGATCTCGGGAAGAATTCCAGAATGTTGGAATCCAGGGGATTATACTTAGAAGGAAATCTTGAATGATGGAATATTTAGGGTTTAGCAGAAATGTTTTGGCTTTTTTGCTGTTTGGCTCTTGTGAGTGTGATGTCATTATTATGACATATGACCATCCCCTAATCCCATGCATACACACATAAACACACACCAACACGCTCGGATAAACAGGCGCTTAGCCTAAACAGGAAATGCTGGGGTTCCCGTGTGTTTCTGCAGATGTTCTTTGTTGTGAGCTCATGTATAGATGAGATGGTCCACTACATTATGTACAGTGCCTTCAGAAAGCCTGAATTAAGAAATGGATTAAATAAATGTTTTTTCTCTCACTCATCTACACACACTAACCCACAATGACATACGTGAAAACATGTTTTTAGAAATGTTTGCAAATGTATTGAAAATGAAATATAGAAATGTCAAATGTACATAAGTATTCACACCCCTGAGTCAATACATGTTAGAATCACCTTTGGCAGTGATTACAGCTGTGAGTCTTTCTGGGTAAGTCTCTAAGAGCT
This sequence comes from Salvelinus namaycush, assembly GCF_016432855.1. Classification (NCBI taxonomy): domain Eukaryota; kingdom Metazoa; phylum Chordata; class Actinopteri; order Salmoniformes; family Salmonidae; genus Salvelinus; species Salvelinus namaycush. Next base: position 18,596,568 of record NC_052312.1, read on the forward strand.
TTGCACACCTGGATTGAACAATATTTGCACATTATTCTTGAAAGAATGATTCAAGCTCTGTCAAGTTGGTTGTTGATCTTTGCGAGACAGCCATTTCCAAGTCTTGACATACATTTTCAAGAAGATTTAAGTCAAAACTGTACCTATTCAGGAACATTCAATGTCGTCTTGGTAAGCAACTCCAGTGTATATTTGGCCTTGTGTTTTTTTGGTTATTGTACTACTGAAAGGTGAATTTGTCTCCCAGTGTCTGTTGGAAAGCAGACTGAACCAGGTCTTCATGTAGGGTTTTGCTTGTTCTTAGCTCTAATCCGTTTCTTTTTATCCAAGAAAAAACTCCCTTGTCCTTGCCTGATGACAAGCATACCCATAACATGATGCAGCCATCGCCATACTTGGAAATATGAAGAGTGGTACTCAGTGATGTGTAGTGTTGGATTTGCTCGAAACATAACTCTTTGTATTCAATACCAAGTTAAATTGTTTGCCAATTTTTATTGCAGTTTTAATTTAGTGCTTTGTTGCAAACAGGATGCATGTTTTGGAATATTTTATATTCTGTATAGACTCCCTTCTTTTCACTCTGTCATTTAGGTTAGTATTGTGGAGTAACTACAATGTTGTTGATCCATCCTCAATTTTCTCCTATCACAGACATTAAACTCTGTAACTGTGTTAAAGTCACCATTGGCCTCGTGGTGAAATCCCTGAGCGGTTTCCTTCCTCTCCGGTAACTGAGTTAGGAAGGACGCCTGTATCTTTGTAGTGACTGGGTGTATTGGTACACCATCCATAGTGTAATTAATAACTTCACCATGCTTAAAGGGATATTCAATGTATTTTTTGATTGTTACCTATCTACCAATAGGTGCCCTTCTTTACGAGGCACTGGGAAACCTCCCTGGTCTTTGTGGTAGAATCTGTATATGAAATGCACTGCTCAACTGAGAGACCTTATAGATAATTGTATGTTTGGGGTACAGAGATGAGGTAGTCATTCAAAAATCTATTATTATTGCACACAGAGTGAGTGCATGCTACTTATTATGTGACTTGTTAAGCAAATTTTGACTCCTGCACTTATTTAGCAAAGGGGTTGAATACTTATTGACTCAAGACATTTCAGCTTTTCATTTTTAATTAATTTGTAAAAAATAAAAAAAATATAATAATAATAATAATCTCAAAACATAATTCTACTTTGACATTATGCGCTATTGTTTGTAGACCGGTGACACAAAATCTCCATTGAATCCATTTTAAGTTCAAGCTGTAACACGACAAAATGTGGTTCAAGTCGAGGGGTGTGGATCCTTTCTGAGTGAGGCTACATGACCGTAGTTTTGCATGGCTATGTTGAGGAAATACAGGCTTCATGTATACACTTCTACTGTACAACTGAGGCATGATAAGTCACGGTGTGTGTGTGTGTGTCCTGTGTGTCTGTCTGTGTCTTGGCTGGCTAAGTGGAGGGCATAATGGCTGTCTCCACTAGCAGCAGTAATCAGTATAACTCCTGGACTCTCATTAGGTGTGTGTGTGTGTGTGTGTGTGTGTGTGTGTGTGTGTGTGTGTGTGTGTGTGTGTGTGTGTGTGTGTGTGTGTGTGTGTGTGTGTGTGTGTGTGTGTGTGTGTGTGCGTGCGTGCGTGCGTGCGTGCGTGCGTGCGTGCGTGCGTGCGTGCGTGCGTGCGTGCGTGCGTGCGTGCGTGCGTGCGTGCGTGCGTGCGTGCGTGCGTGCGTGCGTGCGTGCGTGCGTGCGTGCGTGCGTGCGGTGCGTGCGTTGCGTGCGTGCGTGCCGAATAACTATCAGTGGTAAGCAGAGGACTGCTCTTAGAACCGTAGCATTATTAGTCTGGACGGACCAGCCTCACAGACCTAGTCACACACACCCTGCCTGCAGTTATGTTCTAATGTGCTGGGGATTAGTAGTGCAACAGGGTGTGTTGCGATGGAACTAAACCAGTTTGTTTACTCATCGAAGTCAGGAAACTGACTTTCATACACTTCTCTAGACGCTACACTTCAGTATGTACACAACTTACCATCAGATTCTGTCCGTGTGTGTCAGTGTGTGTTATTCAAAGCCGTTGTGTGCTTGTGTTACAGGTACAGGCGATACCTGGCCCACACAGGTACACACCCACGCACAGAACACACGCGGTGGGAGGACGACTGTGGCAGGTGAGAGGAGTAGAGGTGTGTGTGTGTGTGTCCTAATAGATTAGCACTGCTGTGTCAGTTGGTTGGCTGAGCCAGGAGCTGGAAATGGGCTGAGAGTCCCTTGTTGAAACCAGACATCCCATTGTCCACCCCACACACACTCACACACACACAGGCACAGACACACATTCGCTTAAAGACTCACACGTACTGTACACACACCTGCTGGGTTCCTTGGAGAAGAGCTGAGCTCCATTCTGTCTCTATTCAGGGGAGACGAAGGAGAAGAGTGGGAGGAGGGAACGGAGCATGCGGAGTGGGGGGGGGGGGGGGGGAGTTAGTCACTCAGACAGGTATTCACACAGCTCAGGTCATGCTGGGAGGGAGGGAGGGGGAGATAGAGAGGACATCTCAGGTCATGCTGGGAGGAAGGGAGGGAGTGATAGAGAGGGAGGGAGGGAGAGAGAGGGAGTGATAGAGAAGGAGGGATGGAGGGAGGGAGGGAGAGGGAGGGATGGATGGTGAGGGAGGGAGGGATGGAGAGGGAGGGAGGGAGGGAGGGATGGAGAGGGAGGGAGACAAAGAAAAACAGATGATAAAGTAGAAGGAGGAGGCAGACGGAGAGATGAATAGTGATAGCCAGCTCTGTATTCTCCTGTCACCTCTCCCCTCTCGCCCCCCCCCCCCCCTCTTCTTGTTCTCCCCCTTTCTTTGTGAACAGATGGGTGGAGGTATCCGATTTGAATGAAAGACTATTGAAAAGGAGGCTATGAAAAGACCACGACCAACAGCCAGCTCCACACACATACACACACCTTCACAATCACTATCACACACTCACTATCACACACTTTTGCGCGAACATGTGTAGCCTACCTGCACAAACACACACATACATATTCAAACTCTCTCTCTCTCTCTCTCTCTCTCTCTCTCTCTCTCTCTCTCTCTCTCTCTCTCTCTCTCTCTCTCCTCCCTCTCTCTTTGTTCAGGTTGCTGTAGTGCTCTGCCTGCTGTTCTCCCACTAGACTGTCTGTCTGATGGTGTTGTACTACATGTCAACATGACATGTTTCAGACATGTTGTGTACTGCACACTTAGCTTTGAGGATCAACCAGCTCTTGAAGAACCGCTGTAACCCCTAAAGTGAAGTGAGTGTGTGTCCGTGTGTGTGTTTGTGTACCATATTAGAACGTGTCTGATATTTGGTCCTCTATAGGTTGCTCTCTGGTTGAACAGGCTTTACATTTATCCACCTGTCATCAACAGCATTGTACACAGACGCACACGCACACACACACACATGCCGCACACACACACACACTTAAGACTTAGTGATGAGACGTTGTGTTTTGACAGAGAGGCCGAGGAATGAGATAAATAGGAGGTAGAAAGGGATGAGAGACAGAGAGAAAAGGGGGGTGCCATTGAAAAGAAGGCCATTTGTACTGATTGTGAATTCATCACATCTACTATCACTCATGATAGATAGGTAGTATCTATACAGCGGATGTCTTTCTCTCTACCATGTGACATGATGACAGCGAGAACCAAAGGGAATGGGATATAGGACATTTTTGGAAAAGAGAGAGAGAGAGAGAGTGGTCGAGAGAGGGGGAGTGAGAGAAAATGAGAGGGACTGGAGAGGGAGGGAGAGGGAGAGAGCTGGAGAGGGACAGAGAATACTAGAGGGAGAAGGAGAGAGCTGGAGAGGGACAGATAATACTAGAGGGAGAAGGAGAGAGCTGGAGAGGGACAGAGAATACTAGAGGGAGAAGGAGAGAGCTGGAGAGGGACAGAGAATACTAGAGGGAGAAGGAGAGAGCTGGAGAGGGACAGAGAATACTAGAGGGAGAAGGAGAGAGCTGGAGAGGGACAGAGAATACTAGAGGGAGAAGGAGAGAGCTGGAGAGGGACAGAGAATACTAGAGGGAGAAGGAGAGCTGGAGAGGGACAGAGAATACTAGAGGGAGAATGAGAGAGCTGGAGAGGGACAGAGAATACTAGAGGGAGAATGAGAGAGCTGGAGAGGGACAGAGAATACTGGAGGGAGAATGAGAGAGCTGGAGAGGGATAGAGAATACTAGAGGGAGAAGGAGAGAGGGATAGAGGGAGAAGGAGAGAGGGAGAGGGAGAAGGAGAGAGAATACTAGAGGGAGAAGGAGAGAGAGAGGGAGAGAGGTGTCGTGAGGAATAGCGCTGATACCAGTGCTAATTGAACACAGCTGTAACTCGTTAAACATTAATTGCCAATTAATCAGACTGCCTGCTCCCAGTTGAGTATACCTTTAAAAAAGAACAGAGAGAATGAGGGAATGAAAAAAAGATGGGGAAAAAATACAGAAATTGAATTATTTACGGCGTCAAGAGGAAAGCCTGTTTGAGTTTTCTCTCTTTCTCTCTATTTCAGTGGCTCTCTGCTTCCTTCTGTCCATTAATCTAGTTTTTTCTGCCTCTCTTTCTCTCCGCTTCCCTCCTTTCATTCCCGTCTGCAGTCCTTCCTCTCTGTGGAGAGAAGGATCCTATAAAAGAGGAAGTGCTTCAGGGGAAACGGGGGATGAGGAGGAGGGAAGGAAACTGAAAGAGGGAAGAATGTATAGGACGGGGCATTAACTCACGCTTGAATGTGATTGGGAAGTATGCGTGGTGGGACTGGGCGTGAGCAGGGTTGCGTGTGTGTGTGTGTGTGTGTGTGTGTGTGTGTGTGTGTGTGTGTGTGTGTGTGTGTGTGTGTGTGTGTGTGTGTGTGTGTGTGTGTGTGTGTGTGTGTGTGTGTGTGTGTGTGTGTGTGTGTGTGTGTGTGTGTGTAAATCAAATTGTATTGGTCTCATACACATGGTTAGCAGATGTTAATGCGAGTGTAGCAAAATGCTTCTGCTTCTAGTTCCGACTATGCAGTAAAATCGAATAAGTAATCGAACAAATTCACAACAACTACCTTATTCACACAAATACACACAAATGTAAAGGGATGAATAAGAATATGTACATATAAATAGATGGCCGTGCGGCGTAGGCAAGATGCAGTAGATGGTGTAGAATACAGTATATACATATGAGATGAGTAATGTAGGATATGTAAACATTATTAAAAAGTGGCGTTATTTAAAGTGACTAGATACCTTTATTAAATCCATTGATTAAAGTGGCCAGAGATTTGAGTCTGTATATTGGCAGCAGCCTCTATGTTAGTGATGGCTGTTTAACAGTCTGATGGCCTTGAGATAGAAGCTGTTTTTCAGTCTCTCGGTCCCAGCTTTGATGCACCTGTACTGACCTCGCCTTCTGGATGATAGCGGGGTGAACAGGCAGTGGCTCGGGTGGTTGTTGTCCTTGAGGATCTTTTTGGCCTTCCTGTGACATCGGGTGCTGTAGGTGTCCTGGAGGGCAGGTAGTTTGACCCCGGTGATGTGTTGTGCAGACCGCACTACCCTCTGGAGAGCCTTGCGGTTGAGGGTGGTGCAGTTGCCGTACCAGGCGGTGATACAGCCCGACAGGATGCTCTCGATTGTGCATCTGTAAAAGTTTCTGAGTGTTTTAGCTGACAAGCCAAATTTCTTCAGCCTCCTGAGATTGAAGAGGTGCTGTTGCGCCTTCAACATCAAACTGTCTGTGTGGGTGGACCATTTCAGTTTGTCCGCGATGTGTACGCCAAGGAACTTAAAACTTTCCACGTCGATGTGGATGGGGGGGTGCTCCCTCTGCTGTTTCCTGAAGTCCACGATCATCTCCTTTGTTTTATTGACGTTGAGTGTGAGGTTATTTTCCTGACACCACACTCCGAGGGCCCTCACCTCCTCCCTGTAGGCCGTCTCGTCGTTGTTGGTAATCAAGCTTACCACTGTAGTGGTCTGCAAACTTGATGATTGAGTTGGAGGCGTGCATGGCAGTCACGCAGTCATGGGTGAACAGGGAGTACAGGAGAACGCACCCTTGTGGGGTCCCAGTGTTGAGGATCAGCGGGGTGGAGATGTTGTTTCCTACCTTCACCACCTGGGTGCGGCCCGTCAGGAAGTCCAGGACCCAGTTGTACAGGGTGGGGTTCAGACCCCGGGTCTCAAGCTTAATGACGAGTTTGGAGGGTACTATGGTGTTGAATGCTGAGTTGTAGTCAATGAACAGCATTCTTACATAGGTGTTCTTCTTGTCCAGATGGGATAGGACAGTGTGATGGCAATTGCATCGTCTGTGGATCTATTGGGGCGGTAAGCAAATTGGAGTGGGTCTAGGGTATCAGGTAGGGTGGAGGTGATATGGTCCTTGACTAGTCTCTCAAAGCACTTCATTATTACAGAAGTGAATGCTACGGGGCGATAGTCATTTAGTTCAGTTACCTTAGCTTTCTTGGGAACAGGAACAATGGTGGCCATCTTGAAGCATGTGGGAACAGCAGACTGGGATAGGGAGAGATTGAATATGTCCGTAAACACTCCAGCCAGCTGGTCTGCTCTTGCTCTGAGGACGCGGCTAGGGATGCCGTCTGGGTCAGCAGCCTTGCGAGGGTTAACACGTTTAAATGTTTTACTCACGTTGTCCACGGAGAAGGAGAGCCCACAGGCTTTGGTAGCGGGCCGTGTCAATGGCTCTGTATTGTCCTCAAAGCGAGCAAAGAAGTTGTTTAATTTGTCTGGGAGCAAGACGTCAATGTCCGCGACAAGGCTGGTTTTCTTTTTGTAATCCGTGATTGACTGTAGACCCTGCCACATACGTCTCGTGTTTGAGCCGTTGAATTGCGAACTAACCAGACCTGGGTTCAAATACTATCTGAACTCTTTCAAATACTTTGAGCGTTCACTTTAGCCTGCCTGGAGTGCCAGGTGGGCGGGTGGGCCTGTTCTATTGGTTCCATTCCATCATGCAAGCTCAATTAAGAACAGCTAAAGCATATTTAATGATTTTAAATAATATTTGGACCCAGGTTTGGTACTATCTTCCAGCAGACCAGACATGAGTCCCAAATGGCACCATGTCCCTATATAGTGCACTACTTTTGACCTGAGTCATGGGAATAGAGTCCCATTTGGGAAGCAGACAGGTCTGGCCTGTGGATCCAGTGAGTCTGGCTCTAACCCTGTTATAAAACTGATTACAGCAGCACTGATAACACTGTGGACTGTACACTCACTGACACACAATCACCCTCTCTCTCTCTCTCTCTCACCCTCTCCCTCTCTCTCTCTCTCTCTCTCTCTCTTTCTGCTACCCTTACTTTTCAATTCAATTCAGGGCTTTATTGGCATGGGAAACATATGTTTACACTGCCAAAGCAAGTGGAATAGATAATAAACAAAAGTTAAATAAACAATCAGAAATGAACAGTCAACATTACACTTACAAAAGTTCCAAAAGAATAAAGACATTTCAAATGTTATATTATTGGATATGTACACTGTTGTAATGATGTGCAAATAGTTGAAATACTAAAGGGAAAATAAATTAACATAAATATGGGTTGTATTTACAATGGTGTTTGTTCTTCACTGGTTGCCCTTTTCTTGTGGCAACAGGTCACAGATCGTGTTGCTGTGATGGGACACTTTGGTATCTCACCTAATAGATATCGGAGTTGATCAAAATCGGGTTTGTTTTCGAATTCTTTGTGGATCTGTGTAATCTGAGGGAAATATGTGTCTCTAATATGGTCATACATTTGGCAGGAGGTTAGGAAGTGCAGCTCAGTTTCTCCTCATTTTGTGGGCAGTGTGCACATAGACTGTCTTCTCTTTAAAGCCAGGTCTGCCAGCCTTTCTCAATAGCAAGGCTATTCTCACTGAGTCTGTACATAGTCAAATCTTTCCTTAGTTTTGGGTCAGTCACAGTGGTCATGTATTCTGCCACTGTGTACTCTCTGTTTAGGGTCAAATAGCATTCCAGTTTGCTCTATTTTTTGGTTAATTCTTTCCATTGTTTCAAGTAATTATCTTTTTGTTTTCTAATGATTTGGTTGGGTCTAATTGTGTTGCTGTCCTGGGGCTCTGTGGGGTCTGTTAGTGTTTGTGACCAGGAACAGCTTGCTTAGGGGTCTCTTCTCTGAGTTAATCTCTCTGTAGGTGATGGCTTTGTTATGGAAGGTTTGGGAATCACTTCCTTTTAGGTGGTTGTAGAATTGAACTTCTCTTTTCTGGATTTTGATAATTAGCGAGTATCGGCCTAATTCTGCTCTGCATGCATTATTTGGTGTTCTACGTTGTACACGGAGGATGTTTTTGCTGATTTCTGAATGCAGTCTCAATTTGGTGTTTGTCCCATTTTGTGAATTCTTGGTTGGTGAGCGGACCCCAGACCTCACAACCATGAAGGGCAACGGGTTCTATAACTGATTCAAGTATTTTTTTTAGATCCTAATTGGGATGTCGAATTTTATGTTCCTTTTGATGGCGTAAAAGACCCTTCTTGCCTTGTCTCTCAGATTGTTCACATCTTTGTTGAAGTTACCTGTGGCGCTGATGTTTAGGCCGAGGTACACTACATAGCCAAACGTAGCTGGACACCCCTTCAAATGAGTGGATTTGGCTATTTCAGCTACTGTCACGCCTGCTCCCGCTCCCCCTCTCGGCTACCCATCATTACGCACACCTGTCACCATCATTACGCGCATCAGTGCTCATTGGACTCACCTGGACTCCTTCACTTTGTTGTTTGCCCCCTCTATATCTGTGTTCCTCAGTTTGTTCCCCGTTTCATGTCTGCTATTTATTAAATGTTCACTCCCTGTACTTGCTTTTCGTCTCCCAGCGTCTGTCCTTACAGAATGCTAACACCACAATTTGACGCATCAGGGAGTTTTTGTTTTTGTTGGTGACGTCAGGTCTGGGTGCCGCTGCCGAAGGAAGCGGTCTCGTCGGGCTTCCACACCTTTAGCTGGCTCGAGAAATTTGCTTGCCTCTATTGGCTTGTCAGATTCCCACGTCATGCCTCAGCCGGCTCGTCAGGCTCCCACGCCTCAGCCGGCTTGTCGGGCTCCCACGCCTCAACCGACTTGTCGGGCTCCCGCGCCTCAGCCGGCTCGTCAGGCTTCCACGCCTCAGCCGGCTCGTCAGGCTTCCACGCCTCAGCCGGCTTGTCCGACTCTCATGTCTCAGCCGGCCCGTCACGCTCGCCCAGGTGGGACGCCGGGTGGCGCCCCTAGAGGGGGGTACTGTCACGCCTGCTCCTGCGAGCGCCAGGCTTCCCATCATTACACAGACCTGTCACCATCACTACGCGCATCAAATCAAATCAAGTTTATTTTATATAGCCCTTCGTACATCAGCTAATATCTCGAAGTGCTGTACAGAAACCCAGCCTAAAACCCCAAACAGCAAGCAATGCAGGTGTAGAAGCACGGCGGCTAGGAAAAACTCCCTAGAAAGGCCAAAACCTAGGAAGAAACCTAGAGAGGAACCAGGCTATGAGGGGTGGCCAGTCCTCTTCTGGCTGTGCCGGGTGGAGATTATAACAGAACATCAGCGCTCATTGGACTCACCTGGACTCCTTCACTTTGTTGATTGCCCCCTCTATATCTGTCTGTTCCTCAGTTTGTGTCAGTATTTTATGTTGTTTTGTTTCCACTGTCCAGACGCTGTCTATGTTCTGTTTCATGTCCGTTGTTTATTAAATGTTCACTCCCTGTACTTGCTTCTCGTCTCCCAGCGTCTGTCCTTACAGCTACATAAAATGGAACACACAGCCATGCAATCTCCATAGACAAACATTGGCAGTAGAATGCCCGTACTGAAGAGCTAAGTGACTTTCAACGTGGCACCATCATAGGATACCACCTTTCCAACGAGTCAGTTCGTCAAATTTCTGCCCTGCAAGTGCTGCCCCAGTCAACTGTGAGTGCTGTTATTGTGAAACGTCTAGGATCAACAATGGCTCAGCCGCGAAGTAGTAGGCCACACAAGCTCACAGAACGGGACCGGTGAATGCTGAAGCGCGTAGCGTGTAAAAATCACGCTTCACCATCTGGCAGTCCGACGGACAAATCTGGGTTTGGCGGATGCCAGGAGAACACTACCTGGCCGAATGCATAGTGCCAACTGTGAAGTTTGGCTAGGCCCCTTGGCTAGGCCCCTTGGCTAGGCCCCTGAGTTCCAGTGAAAGGAAATCTTGACGCTACAGCATACAATGACATTCTAGACGATTCTGTGCTTCCAACTTTGTGGGAAAAGTTTGGGGAGGGCCCTTTCTTGCTTCAACATGACAATGCCCCCGTGCACAATGCAAGGTCCATGCAGAAATGGTTTGTCGAGACCGGTGTAGAACTTGACTGTCCTGCTCAGAGCCCCCATCTCAACCCCATCGAACACCTTTGGGATAAATTGGAACGCCGACTGCAAGCCAGGCCTAATCGCCCAACATCTGTGCCCGACTTCACTAATACTCTTGTGGCTGAATGGAAGCAAGTCCCTGCAGCAATGTTTCAACATCTAGTGGAAAGCCTTCCCAGAAGATTGGAGGTTGATATAGTAGCAAAGGGGGGAATAACTCCATATTAATGCCCATATTTTGGAATTAGATGTTTGACAAGCAGGTGTCCACATACTTTTGGTCATGTAGTGTATGTATAGTTTTTAGTATGCTCTAGGGCAACGGTGTCTAGGTGGAGTTTGTATTTGTGGTCCTGGCAACTGGACCTTCTTTGGAACACCATTATTTTTGTCTTACTGAGATTTACTATCAAGGCCCAGGTCTGACATAATCTGTGCAGAAGATCCAGGTGCTGCTGGAGGCCCTCATTGGTTGAGGATAGAAGCACCAGATCATCAGCAAACAGTAGACATTTGACTTCAGATTCTAGTAGGGTGAGGCCGGGTGCTGCAGACTTTTCTAGTGCCCTCGCTAATTCGTTGACATATATGTTGGAGAAGGTGGGGCTTAAGCTGCATCCCTGTCTCACCCCACGGCCCTATGGAAAGAAATGTGTGTTTTTTGCCCATTTTAACCGCACACTTGTTGTTTGTGTACATGGATTTTATAATGTTCTATGTTTTTCCCCCAACACCACTTTCCATCAATTTGTATAGCAGACCCTCATGCCAAATTGAGTCAAAAGCTTTTTTGAAGTCAACAAATCATGAGAAGACTTTGCCTTTGTTTGTTTGTCAATTAGGGTGTGCAGGGTGAATATGTGGTCTGTCATACGGTAATTTGGTAAAAAGCCAATTTGACATTTGCTCAGTACATTGTTTTTCACTGAGGAAATGTACAAGTCTGCTGTTAATGATAATGCAGATGATTTTTCCAAGGTTGCTGTTGACGCATATCCCATGGTAGTTATTGGGGTCAAATTTGTCTCCACTTTTGTGGATTGGGGTGATCAGTCCTTAGTTTCAAATTTTGGGGAATATGCCAGAGCTGAGGATGATGTTAAAGAGTTTAATTATAGCCAATTGGAATTTGTGGTCAGTATATTTTATAATTTCATTGATGATACCATCAACACCACAGGCCTTTTTCTCTTTCTCTCTCTCTCTCTCTCTCTCTCGCTCTCTCTCTCTCTCTCTCTACCCCGTCTCTCTGCCCTCTGTCCACCCTCCCTTCTCTTTCCCCCTCCCCCTCCCTTCTCTCTCGCTCAGCCCTCTCTTCTTGGCTGAAGCTCAAATATTACAAATGCTATTGCATATTGGCTGAGGGCCAAATCTTGCCAGTGTCAAATCAATAGGATGTTAAATTATGTAAGAGACCCAAAGAGATGTCATTACTGACTGGCCCCGATTACACCAGTTTATTCCCCCATCCAACCTACCGCTCCACTCACAGTACAGTATCTCTCTCTGTCCTCTATTCTCTCTGTCCCTCTTTCTCATTTTCTCTCACCAATAGTATCTCTTTTATTTATTTAGCAATGCTGGTTAAGTGTGCCTTGAATTCTAAATGAATCACTGACAGTGTCACCAACAAAGCACACCCACACCATCACACCTCCTCCTCCTCCATGCTTCACGGTGGGAATCACACACGCGGAGATCATCCGTTCACCGACTCTGCGTCTCACAAAGACACGGCGGGTTGGAACCAAAAATCTAACATTTGGACTCATCAGACCTCAGGACAGATTTCCAACAGTCTAATGTCCAGTGCTTGTGCTTCTTGGTCCAAGCAAGTCTCTTCTTATTATTGGTATCTCCACGCACGGTACAGTATCTCTCTCTGTCCTCTATTCTCTCTGTCCCTCTCTCTCTCTTTCTCATTTTCTCTTACCAATAGTATCTCTCTTTTTTCTGTCTGTCACTTATTCTCTCTCTCTCTTTCTATCACTTATTCTCTCTCTCCGCCATCCTTATAATCTCTCTCTCTCTCTCTCTCTCTCTCTCTCTCTCTCTCTCTCTCTCTCTCTCTCTGTGTGTCATTCTCAATCATAGCTTAATGATGAATCAATGTTTCTGACTGGAATCAAAAGTCTGGTTGATTATAGTCTGAACAAACCAAATATCTTCCACACAAAACAAAATGACTCCATAGATATCTGGAAGTGTAATGTTTACTGAGCAGTAGAAACACGATGTATGACATTGAATTCTGGTCTTTGTACCGCAGTAACTTCTTGTTCACTTTTCTTTTCTGGTGCTCTCTCTTCCCTCTCTTCTCTGTAGGAGTGGAAGGTCTGCTCTATATGAAGCTAGTCATACGTTGAACTGATTTTCCATACGGTCACCCTCTTTACGAGCCTTCCCTCTTTCTCTCTCTCTTACATTTACATTTAAGTCATTTAGCAGACGCTCTTATCCAGAGCGACTTACAAATTGGAAAGTTCATACATATTCATCCTGGTCCCCCCGTGGGAATTGAACCCTGGTCCCCCCGTGGGAAATGAACCCACAACCCTGGCGTTGCAAGCGCCATGCTCTACCAACTGAGCCACACGGGACCACTCTCTTCCTGTGCTCGCTCTCTCTACGGGACGGAATTTCTGTCCGGTGCACGTGGCCGGTCTTGGGGGGGGGGGGCGTGTGTGTGTGAGAACACGAGCAAAATGAAACATCTCCGTGTTTGGTTGAGAAAACGGAAATGTCGGGAGTGTGTGGCTAGCAGATGAACTTACACACACACACACACATTGGTGTCATCATCCTGCCACATTCATTGAAACACTTGCAAGTACTTACAGTAGGCACAAAACTCATCAGAACTCATCAGAACATTCACAAGTACTGTTATACTATAAAGTTTGTACACTCACAAGTACTGTTATACTTTACAGTTTGTACACTAAAAAGTACTGTTATACTATACAGTTTGTACACTCACAAGTATTGTTATACTATACAGTTTGTACACTAAAAAGTACTGTTATACTATACCGTTTGTACACTCACAAGTGTTTCTACACCTTCTCTTATTGTGGATGATATAATATCTATATATTTGTTATGTATTGGCTGTGCACACATATTTTCCAGATGTTATCACAGCTGCAGCGAAATGCTTATGTTTCTAGCTCCAACAGTGCAGTAATACGTAACAATACAAAACAAAACACGCAAATCCCAAACATGTAAAGAAAGGAATTATGAAATATCAGAATAATCAATGAATAAATGAGTCCAGAATATAAATATATGTACAGTACCAGTCAAAAATGTGGACGCGCCTACTCATTCCAGGGTTTTTATTCATTTAGCCATGCTAGTTAAGTATGCCTTGAATTCTAAATAAATCACTGACAGTGTCACCAGCAAAGCACCCCCACACCATCACACCTCCACCTCCATGCTTCACAGTGGGAACCACACATGCGGAGATCATCCGTTCACCTACTCTGCGTCTCACAAAGACACGGCGGTACAAACCAAAATTCTCAAATTTGGACTCATCAGACCTCAGGACAGATTTCCAACGGTCTAATGTCCATTGCTCGTGTTTCTTGGTCCGAGCAAGTCTCTTATTCTTATTGGTGTCCTTTAGTAAGTGGTTTCTTTGCAGCAATTTGACCATGAAGGTCTGATTCACGCAGTCTCCTCTGAACAGTTGATGTTGAGATGTGTCTGTTACTTGAACTCTGTGAAGCATTTATTTGGGCTGCAATCTGAGGTGCAGTTAACTCTAAATAACTTATCCTCTGCAGCAGAAGTAACTCTGGGTCTTCCTTTCCTGTGGCGGTCCTCATGAGAGCCTGTTTCATCACAGCGCTTGATTGTTTTTGTGACTGCACTGGAAGAAACGTTCAAAGTTCTTGAAATGTTCCGTATTGACTGACCTTCGTGTCTTAAAGTAATGATGGACTGTCGTTTCTCTTTGATTATTTGAGCTTTTCTTGCCATAATATGAACTTGGTCTTTTACCAAATCTTCTATATACCACCCCTACCTTGTCACAACACAACTGATTGGCTCAAACACATTAAGAAGGAAAGAAATTCCACAAATTTACTTTTAACAAGGCACACATGTTAATTGAAATGCATTCCAGGTGACTAATGAAGCTGGTTGAGAGAATGCCAAGTGTGTGCAAAGCTGTCATCAAGGCAAAGGGTGGCTACTTTGAAGAATCTAAAATAGATTTTGATTTGTTCAACACTTTTTTGGTTACTACATGATTCCATATGTGTTATTTCATAGTTTTGATGTCTTCACTATTATTCTACAATGTAGAAATAGTAAAAAAAAATAAAGAAAAACCCTTGAATGCGTAGTTGTGTCCAAACTTTTGACTGGTACCGTACCTATCGTACCTATCATTGCACTCAATGCACTTTAATTGAAATGCATTCCAGGTGACTAACTCATGAAGCTGGTTGAGAGAATGCCACGAGTGTGCAAAGCTGTCATCAAGGCACTTGCTGACTACATGATTCCGTATGTGTTATTTCATCGTTTTGATGTCTTCACTATTATTCTAATAGTAAAAATGAAGAAAAACCCTTGAATGAGTAGGTGTGTCCAAACTTCCGACTTCAACTGTATATAATGGTGTGCAAAGACAGTATGGACAGTATATGAATAGAATAGGTGTGTACTGCAGTAGTTATATAGGATGAGGCTTGATTAGAATACAGTATATGCATATGAAGTGGATGAAACAGTATGTAAACATTATGAAAGTGACCAGTGTTCAATGACTATGTCCATAGGGCAGCAGTCTCTAAGGTCCAGGGTTGAATACCGGGTGGTAGCCGGCTAGTAATAGTTACTGAGTTCAGGGCGGGGTACTGGGTGAGGCCGGCTAGTGGTGACTACTTAATAGTCTGATGGCCTGGAGATAGAAACTGTTTTTCAGTCTCCCGGTCCCAGGTTTGATGCACCTGTACTGATCCTGCCTTCTAGATGGTAGCGGGGTGAACAGGCCGTGGCTCGGGTGGTTGAGGTCCTTGATGATCTTCTTGGCCTTCCTGTGACAACGGGTGGTGTGGGTTTCCTGGAGGGCAAATGTGCCCCCGGTGATGCGTTGGACTGACCACACCACCTTCTGGAGAGCCCCGCGGTCACGGGCGGTGCAGTAGCCGTACCAGGCGGTGAGGCAACACGACAGGGTGCTCTCAAGGATGTGTCTGTGGTTTGTGAGGGATCTCATGGGGCCAAGCTTTCT
>NC_052312.1:18617237-18626437 GCF_016432855.1 Salvelinus namaycush
CGGTAGGGAAATCTCTGTACACACACTCTACACATCACCAAGTAACGGTAGGGACATCTCTATACACATCACCAAGTCACAGTAGGGACATCTCTGTACACACACACACACACACTCTACACATCACCAAGTCACGGTAAGGACATCTCTGTACACACACACACACTCTACACATCACCAAGTCACGATAGGGACATCTCTGTACACACACACACACACTCTACACATCACCAAGTCACGGTAGGGACATCTCTGTACACACACACACTCTACACATCACCAAGTCACGGTAGGGACATCTCTGTACACACACACACACACTCTACACATCACCAAGTCACGGTAGGGACATCTCTGTACACACACACACTCTACACATCACCAAGTCACGGTAGGGACATCTCTGTACACACACACACACTCTACACATCACCAAGTCACGGTAGGGACATCTCTGTACACACACACACACATTCTACACATCACCAAGTCACGGTAGAGACATCTCTGTACACACACACACACTCTACACATCACCAAGTCACGGTAGGGACATCTCTGTACACACACAGTCTACACATCACCAAGTCACGGTAGGGACGTCTCTGTACACACACACACAGTCTACACATCACCAAGTCACGGTAGGGACATCTCTGTACACACACACACAGTCTACACATCACCAAGTAACGGTAGGGACATCTCTGTACACACACACACAGTCTACACATCACCAAGTAGCGGTAGGGACATCTCTACACACACACACACACACAGTCTACACATCACCAAGTCACGGTAGGGACATCTCTGTACACACACACACTCTACACATCAACAAGTCACGGTAGGGAAATCTCTGTACACACACTCTACACATCACCAAGTAACGGTAGGGACATCTCTATACACATCACCAAGTCACAGTAGGGACATCTCTGTACACACACACACACTCTACACATCACCAAGTCACGGTAAGGACATCTCTGTACACACACACACACTCTACACATCACCAAGTCACGATAGGGACATCTCTGTACACACACACACACACTCTACACATCACCAAGTCACGGTAGGGACATCTCTGTACACACACACACACTCTACACATCACCGAGTCACGGTAGGGACATCTCTGTACACACACACACACACTCTACACATCACCAAGTCACGGTAGGGACATCTCTGTACACACACACACACACTACACATCACCAAGTCACGGTAGGGACATCTCTGTACACACACACACACACTCTACACATCACCAAGTCACGGTAGGGACATCTCTGTACACACACACACACTCTACACATCACCAAGTCACGGTAGGGACATCTCTGTACACACACACACAGTGTAAACATCACCAAGTCACGGTAGGGACATATCTGTACACACACACACTCTACACATCACCAAGTAACAGTAGGGACATCTCTGTACACACACACACACACTCCACACATCACCAAGTCACGGTAGGGACATCTCTGTACACACACACACACTCTACACATCACCAAGTCACGGTAGGGACATCTCTGTACACACACACACACACTCTACACATCACCAAGTCACGGTAGGGACATCTCTGTACACACACACACTCTACACATCACCAAGTCACGGTAGGGACATCTCTGTACACACACACACACATTCTACACATCACCAAGTCACGGTAGAGACATCTCTGTACACACACACACACTCTACACATCACCAAGTCACGGTAGGGACATCTCTGTACACACACAGTCTACACATCACCAAGTCACGGTAGGGACGTCTCTGTACACACACACACAGTCTACACATCACCAAGTCACGGTAGGGACATCTCTGTACACACACACACACAGTCTACACATCACCAAGTAACGGTAGGGACATCTCTGTACACACAAACACAGTCTACACATCACCAAGTAGCGGTAGGGACATCTCTACACACACACACACACAGTCTACACATCACCAAGTCACGGTAGGGACATCTCTGTACACACACACACTCTACACATCACCAAGTCACGGTAGGGAAATCTCTGTACACACACTCTACACATCACCAAGTAACGGTAGGGACATCTCTATACACATCACCAAGTCACAGTAGGGACATCTCTGTACACACACACACACTCTACACATCACCAAGTCACGGTAAGGACATCGCTGTACACACACACACACTCTACACATCACCAAGTCACGATAGGGACATCTCTGTACACACACACACACACTCTACACATCACCAAGTCACGGTAGGGACATCTCTGTACACACACACACACACTCTACACATCACCAAGTCACGGTAGGGACGTCTCTGTACACACACACACACTCTACACATCACCGAGTCACGGTAGGGACATCTCTGTACACACACACACACACTCTACACATCACCAAGTCACAGTAGGGACATCTCTGTACACACACACACAGTCTACACATCACCAAGTCACGGTAGGGACGTCTCTGTACACACACACACAGTCTACACATCACCAAGTCACGGTAGGGACATCTCTGTACACACACACACAGTCTACACATCACCAAGTAACGGTAGGGACATCTCTGTACACACACACACAGTCTACACATCACCAAGTAGCGGTAGGGACATCTCTACACACACACACACACACAGTCTACACATCACCAAGTCACGGTAGGGACATCTCTGTACACACACACACTCTACACATCAACAAGTCACGGTAGGGAAATCTCTGTACACACACTCTACACATCACCAAGTAACGGTAGGGACATCTCTATACACATCACCAAGTCACAGTAGGGACATCTCTGTACACACACACACACTCTACACATCACCAAGTCACGGTAAGGACATCTCTGTACACACACACACACTCTACACATCACCAAGTCACGATAGGGACATCTCTGTACACACACACACACACTCTACACATCACCAAGTCACGGTAGGGACATCTCTGTACACACACACACACTCTACACATCACCGAGTCACGGTAGGGACATCTCTGTACACACACACACACACTCTACACATCACCAAGTCACGGTAGGGACATCTCTGTACACACACACACACACTACACATCACCAAGTCACGGTAGGGACATCTCTGTACACACACACACACACTCTACACATCACCAAGTCACGGTAGGGACATCTCTGTACACACACACACACTCTACACATCACCAAGTCACGGTAGGGACATCTCTGTACACACACACACAGTGTAAACATGACCAAGTCACGGTAGGGACATATCTGTACACACACACACTCTACACATCACCAAGTAACAGTAGGGACATCTCTGTACACACACACACACACTCCACACATCACCAAGTCACGGTAGGGACATCTCTGTACACACACACACACTCTACACATCACCAAGTCACGGTAGGGACATCTCTGTACACACACACACACACTCTACACATCACCAAGTCACGGTAGGGACATCTCTGTACACACACACACTCTACACATCACCAAGTCACGGTAGGGACATCTCTGTACACACACACACACATTCTACACATCACCAAGTCACGGTAGAGACATCTCTGTACACACACACACACTCTACACATCACCAAGTCACGGTAGGGACATCTCTGTACACACACAGTCTACACATCACCAAGTCACGGTAGGGACGTCTCTGTACACACACACACAGTCTACACATCACCAAGTCACGGTAGGGACATCTCTGTACACACACACACAGTCTACACATCACCAAGTAACGGTAGGGACATCTCTGTACACACAAACACAGTCTACACATCACCAAGTAGCGGTAGGGACATCTCTACACACACACACACACAGTCTACACATCACCAAGTCACGGTAGGGACATCTCTGTACACACACACACTCTACACATCACCAAGTCACGGTAGGGAAATCTCTGTACACACACTCTACACATCACCAAGTAACGGTAGGGACATCTCTATACACATCACCAAGTCACAGTAGGGACATCTCTGTACACACACACACACTCTACACATCACCAAGTCACGGTAAGGACATCGCTGTACACACACACACACTCTACACATCACCAAGTCACGATAGGGACATCTCTGTACACACACACACACACTCTACACATCACCAAGTCACGGTAGGGACATCTCTGTACACACACACACACACTCTACACATCACCAAGTCACGGTAGGGACGTCTCTGTACACACACACACACTCTACACATCACCGAGTCACGGTAGGGACATCTCTGTACACACACACACACACTCTACACATCACCAAGTCACAGTAGGGACATCTCTGTACACACACACACACACTACACATCACCAAGTCACGGTAGGGACATCTCTGTACACACACACACACACTCTACACATCACCAAGTCACGGTAGGGACATCTCTGTACACACACACACACTCTACACATCACCAAGTCACGGTAGGGACATCTCTGTACACACACACACAGTGTAAACATCACCAAGTCACGGTAGGGACATATCTGTACACACACACACTCTACACATCACCAAGTAACAGTAGGGACATCTCTGTACACACACACACACTCTACACATCACCAAGTCACGGTAGGGACATCTCTGTACACACACACACACTCTACACATCACCAAGTCACGGTAGGGACATCTCTGTACACACACACACACACTCTACAAATCACCAAGTCACGGTAGGGACATCTCTGTACACACACACACTCTACACATCACCAAGTCACGGTAGGGACATCTCTGTACACACACACACACTCTACACATCACCAAGTCACGGTAGGGACATCTCTGTACACACACACACTCTACACATCACCAAGTCACGGTAGGGACATCTCTGTACACACACACACACTCTACACATCACCAAGTCACGGTAGGGACATCTCTGTACACACACACACACATTCTACACATCACCAAGTCACGGTAGAGACATCTCTGTACACACACACACACTCTACACATCACCAAGTCACGGTAGGGACATCTCTGTACACACACAGTCTACACATCACCAAGTCACGGTAGGGACGTCTCTGTACACACACACACAGTCTACACATCACCAAGTCACGGTAGGGACATCTCTGTACACACACACACAGTCTACACATCACCAAGTAACGGTAGGGACATCTCTGTACACACACACACAGTCTACACATCACCAAGTAGCGGTAGGGACATCTCTACACACACACACAGTCTACACATCACCAAGTCACGGTAGGGACATCTCTGTACACACACACACTCTACACATCACCAAGTCACGGTAGGGAAATCTCTGTACACACACTCTACACATCACCAAGTAACGGTAGGGACATCTCTATACACATCACCAAGTCACAGTTGGGACATCTCTGTACACACACACACACACACTCTACACATCACCAAGTCACGGTAAGGACATCTCTGTACACACACACACACACACTACACATCACCAAGTCACGATAGGGACATCTCTGTACACACACACACACACTCTACACATCACCAAGTCACGGTAGGGACATCTCTGTACACACACACACTCTACACATCACCAAGTCACGGTAGGGACATCTCTGTACACACACACACACTCTACACATCACCAAGTCACGGTAGGGACATCTCTGTACACACACACACTCTACACATCACCAAGTCACGGTAGGGACATCTCTGTACACACACACACACTCTACACATCACCAAGTCACGGTAGGGACATCTCTGTACACACACACACATTCTACACATCACCAAGTCACGGTAGAGACATCTCTGTACACACACTCTACACATCACCAAGTCACGGTAGGGACATCTCTGTACACACACAGTCTACACATCACCAAGTCACGGTAGGGACGTCTCTGTACACACACACACAGTCTACACATCACCAAGTCACGGTAGGGACATCTCTGTACACACACACACAGTCTACACATCACCAAGTAACGGTAGGGACATCTCTGTACACACACACACAGTCTACACATCACCAAGTAGCGGTAGGGACATCTCTACACACACACACACAGTCTACACATCACCAAGTCATGGTAGGGACATCTCTGTACACACACACACAGTCTACACATCACCAAGTAACGGTAGGGACATCTCTGTACACACACACACAGTCTACACATCACCAAGTAGCGGTAGGGACATCTCTACACACACACACACAGTCTACACATCACCAAGTCACGGTAGGGAAATCTCTGTACACACACTCTACACATCACCAAGTAACGGTAGGGACATCTCTATACACATCACCAAGTCACAGTAGGGACATCTCTGTACACACACACACACACACACTCTACACATCACCAAGTCACGGTAAGGACATCTCTGTACACACACACACACTCTACACATCACCAAGTCACGATAGGGACATCTCTGTACACACACACACACACTCTACACATCACCAAGTCACGGTAGGGACATCTCTGTACACACACACACACACTCTACACATCACCAAGTCACGGTAGGGACGTCTCTGTACACACACACACACACTCTACACATCACCGAGTCACGGTAGGGACATCTCTGTACACACACACACACACTCTACACATCACCAAGTCACGGTAGGGACATCTCTGTACACACACACACACACTCTACACATCACCAAGTCACGGTAGGGACATCTCTGTACACACACACACACACTCTACACATCACCAAGTCACGGTAGGGACATCTCTGTACACACACACACACTCTACACATCACCAAGTCACGGTAGGGACATCTCTGTACACACACACACACATTCTACACATCACCAAGTCACGGTAGAGACATCTCTGTACACACACACACACTCTACACATCACCAAGTCACGGTAGGGACATCTCTGTACACACACAGTCTACACATCACCAAGTCACGGTAGGGACGTCTCTGTACACACACACACAGTCTACACATCACCAAGTCACGGTAGGGACATCTCTGTACACACACACACAGTCTACACATCACCAAGTAACGGTAGGGACATCTCTGTACACACACACACAGTCTACACATCACCAAGTAGCGGTAGGGACATCTCTACACACACACACAGTCTACACATCACCAAGTCACGGTAGGGACATCTCTGTACACACACACACTCTACACATCACCAAGTCACGGTAGGGAAATCTCTGTACACACACTCTACACATCACCAAGTAACGGTAGGGACATCTCTATACACATCACCAAGTCACAGTTGGGACATCTCTGTACACACACACACACACACTCTACACATCACCAAGTCACGGTAAGGACATCTCTGTACACACACACACACACACTACACATCACCAAGTCACGATAGGGACATCTCTGTACACACACACACACACTCTACACATCACCAAGTCACGGTAGGGACATCTCTGTACACACACACACTCTACACATCACCAAGTCACGGTAGGGACATCTCTGTACACACACACACACTCTACACATCACCAAGTCACGGTAGGGACATCTCTGTACACACACACACTCTACACATCACCAAGTCACGGTAGGGACATCTCTGTACACACACACACACTCTACACATCACCAAGTCACGGTAGGGACATCTCTGTACACACACACACATTCTACACATCACCAAGTCACGGTAGAGACATCTCTGTACACACACTCTACACATCACCAAGTCACGGTAGGGACATCTCTGTACACACACAGTCTACACATCACCAAGTCACGGTAGGGACGTCTCTGTACACACACACACAGTCTACACATCACCAAGTCACGGTAGGGACATCTCTGTACACACACACACAGTCTACACATCACCAAGTAACGGTAGGGACATCTCTGTACACACACACACAGTCTACACATCACCAAGTAGCGGTAGGGACATCTCTACACACACACACACAGTCTACACATCACCAAGTCATGGTAGGGACATCTCTGTACACACACACACAGTCTACACATCACCAAGTAACGGTAGGGACATCTCTGTACACACACACACAGTCTACACATCACCAAGTAGCGGTAGGGACATCTCTACACACACAACACAGTCTACACATCACCAAGTCACGGTAGGGAAATCTCTGTACACACACTCTACACATCACCAAGTAACGGTAGGGACATCTCTATACACATCACCAAGTCACAGTAGGGACATCTCTGTACACACACACACACACTCTACACATCACCAAGTCACGGTAAGGACATCTCTGTACACACACACACACTCTACACATCACCAAGTCACGATAGGGACATCTCTGTACACACACACACACACTCTACACATCACCAAGTCACGGTAGGGACATCTCTGTACACACACACAACACTCTACACATCACCAAGTCACGGTAGGGACGATATTGTTTCTATACTGTTCTCTACTGTACTATACTGTTCTCTACTGTACTATACTGTTCTCTACTGTACTGTTCTCTGCTGTACTATACTGTACTATACGGTACTGTACTATACTGTTCTCTACTGTACTATACTGTTCTCTACTGTACTGTACTATACTGTACTAAACTGTTCTCTACTGTACTATACTGTTCTCTACTGTACTATACTGTATACTGTTCTCTACTGTACTGTACTATACTGTCCTCTACTGTACTATACTGTTCTCTACTGTACTGTACTATACTGTTCTGTACTGTACTATACTGTTCTCTACTGTACTATACTGTACTATACTGTTCTCTACTGTACTGTACTATACTGTTCTCTACTGTACTATACTGTTCTCTACTGTACTCTACTGTACTGTACTATACTGTTCTCTACTGTACTGTACTATACTGTTCTCTACTGTACTGTACTATACTGTTCTCTACTGTACTATACTGTCCAAACTTGTGAAACATAGACGTCTATGATTGGTTCAGATTTGGTCCGGCCACGGCGGACTGACCAAAATTCGACTACTTTTCAATGTCCTCGGCCGTCCGGTGTCAGACAGTGCTCAGCGGGTGAGGATGTTTGTCAGTCGGTGCTCAGCGGGTGAGGATGTTTGTCAGTCGGTGCTCAGCGGGTGAGGATGTTTGCCAGTCGGGGGGGTA
>NC_052312.1:19306537-19316537 GCF_016432855.1 Salvelinus namaycush
GGTAAGAGGCTTGTTAAGTTGGAACATGGTGTGTGGAGTATCTGGCTGGTGTGTCAACATTTTGACTGTAGATTAAGATCATGTGTGTTCGGATTGAATTATGGGTAAACGTTTACTGGGATCACTACTGTGTGCCAGCAGCTGCAGAGAGAGAGAGAGGGAGAGAGAGAGCGTATGTGTGCATAGATGCCTGCCTGCTTGCCTGCGTGTGTGTGCGTGTGTCTGCATGCATGTCTGTGTGTGTCTCTCTACCTGTCTGTCAGTCTGTCTTGTTCCACTGTGGGACTCCCAGCCAGTTCAACTATTAGAGAGAGGGTCTCCTGAAAGACTGTGTATCAGTGATGATGAAAACCGGCACACTGAACACACTCTGTTAGACATCAGGCCAACTAGGACCATCCGTTCATGATCATTGCAGTAGAGCAAATGATAGGTCCCATAAAATATTCAGCTAATGTTTTAGACACATGAAGTATTCTTTAGGAATGGTGCCTTCTTCAATCCTCATTGTATCTGCCTCTTTTTTCCTACCAGTCTGTCTCTCTCTCTCTCTCTCTCTCTCTCGATCTCTCGCACGCTCTCCTCTCCTCCTTCTCTTAGTTTAACCAGATATTTTCATTGCAGTTAGACTGGCAGTCTCGAAGTCTTGTGTCCTGTTCTGTTTCTCTGTGTACCGCAGTGCGCTCCTGTCCCACCCTCTCCCCGCCCCAGCATGGACACATGAACTGCAGCACGGGTGTCGCCTCCTACAGGGCAGCGTGTGAGGTGCGCTGTGCCAAGGGCTACAAGCTGGAGGGAGACGCCAGGCTCAGTTGTCAGGCCGACTCGCAGTGGAGCGGGATCCAACCACGGTGTGTGGGTAAGCCTGCAGGAACCTACTACCCAGCTCTCCCCCTGAAACCTCATTCTACCCCGCTCTCCCTCGTCACACCCTTGGTGTCTTCATCTCATACTCCCATCTTTATAGTGTCAGTGAACAACCTTGACTCCAGCCTCCCCAGTCTGACAGAGTTCAGTGTGTCTGTGTTGTGATTCCTCCGTTGTTCCTCT
Organism: Salvelinus namaycush; assembly: GCF_016432855.1. Classification (NCBI taxonomy): domain Eukaryota; kingdom Metazoa; phylum Chordata; class Actinopteri; order Salmoniformes; family Salmonidae; genus Salvelinus; species Salvelinus namaycush. Next base: position 19,307,588 of record NC_052312.1, read on the forward strand.
GACAATTCATTATTAGGTGAAAGGTCAGAGCAAGATGCATGTACTGGGGTGTTGGTGTACAATACTGTACGCTCACACACACTTGAAACAGAACACAGTGGTTAAACATATGGTGTGGATTTGCTTGCAGCAGCGCTACATCACTTTAGAGAAAGATATATCTGCCTGCTCATAACAAAAGATGTCTGACACAGGCACACACACACACACACACACACACACACACACACACACACACACACACACACACACACACACACACACACACACACACACACACACACACACACACACACACACACACACACACACACACACACACACATGCCCAACACGTGCACGCACACACACTCACCACACAGAGGCACCACCACAGGTCAGGCACACAAACACACAACAAATGGGCAGAACGGTAGTGTTTTACCCACAAACCTCCGGCCATTCGGCTTTGGCCTCCAATGATTCACCGTCTCTCTGTATCTCTCTCTCTCTCTAGCTATTTAAAAGCTACAGACATCTAACCAAAGGCACTCATTTCGTTTCTGTTGATCGACTCCAATCTCCCCCGGATGAAGTTCTGATTGAATTACAGTTTGTTTGTGTAGCAGTGTAATGTGATCACTTTGGCTGCTTAAAGGGGCTGGATATATTTTCTTTTAATCCGATGAAGTCTCCACTGTTATTTTGAGAGGAGAGTGTTTCTCCTATTGCTCTTCCCTCCTCTCTTCCTCCTCTCCTTTCCTCTCTTCCTCCTCTCCTTTCCTCTCTTCCTCCTCTCCTCGCCTCTCTTCCTCCTCTCCTTTCCTCTCTTCCTCCTCTCCTTTCCTTTCCTCTCACCCTCCTCTCCTCGCCTCTCTTCCTCCTCTCCTCTCCTCTCCTCTCCTCTCCTCTCCTCTCCTCTCCTCTCCTCTCCTCTCCTCTCCTCTCCTCTCCTCTCCTCTCCTCTCCTCTCCTCTCCTCTCCTCTCCTCTCCTCTCCTCTCTTCCTCCTCTCCTCTCCTCTCTTCCTCCTCTCCTCGCCTCTCTTCCTCCTGTCCTTTCCTCTCTTCCTCCTCTCCTTTCCTCTCTTCCTCCTCTCCTTTCCTCTCTTCCTCCTCTCCTCTCTTCCTCCTCTCCTTTCCTCTCTTCCTCCTCTCCTCCAAATCTGACTCCATCTAGAAGCCAAAAGACTAGAGAATGATCTGGGGACAGTTCTGGGTGGAAGCCACTCACAAGCACTATGTCCAGGAATGCATTAAACCCCTTGTCTATAATAGCTGTGCGGTCTTATATTAATTTCCGAGGACATTCTTGTTTCTTTTGTAGTGAAACTGATTTACTGCTTCAGAACATTGGTTTATTGCATGACGACTGAGCGAGCCTTGTTTAAAGGCCAGAGATTCAATCTCTCTGTAGGGTGAAAACACAGGAAACAGGTTGATGTGCTCCAAGATTATTCTCTTCTTTTCCTTCCCCAGTTCCATTACTGTAAGTTTTTGTGTTTCTCTGCTTCATGTAGTTGAAGTCAATGCAGTCAGTTTTTTGTGACTGTCAAAAGATGTCTTCTCAGTTAGGGCATGGAATTTTCCCTGACTATGTGACCTGACCACGACAAATGACTTGCTTCACTCATAGTATATCTCATCTTCTGTCTCATCTTCTCTCTCTCTCTCTCTCTCTCTCTCTCTCTCTCTCTCTCTCTCTCTCTCTCTCTCTCTCTCTCTCTCTCTCTCTCTCTCTCTCTCTCTCTATATATATATATATATATATATATACACACACAACCGTTCAAAAGTTTGTGGTCACTTAGAAATGTCCTTGTTTTTGAAAGAAAAGCACACTTATTGTCCATTAAAGTAACATAAAATTGATCAGAAATACAGTGTAGACATTGTTAATGTTGTAAATGACTATTGTAGCTGGAAATGGAAGATTTTTTATGGAATATCTACATAGTCATACAGAGGCCCATTATCAGCAACCATCACTCCTGTATTCCAATGGCACGTTGTGTTAGGTAATCCAAGTTTATCATTTTAAAAGGCTAATTGATCATTAGAAAACCCTTTTGCAATTATGTTAGTACAGCTGAAAACTGTTGTACTGATTAAAGAAGCAATAAAACTGGCCTTCTTAGACTAGTTGAGAGCCTGGAGCATCAGCATTTGTGGGTTTGATTACAGGCTCAAAATGGCCAGAAACAAAGAACTTTCTTCTGAAACTCGTCAGTCTATTCTTGTTCTGAGAAATGAAAGCTATTCCATGCGAGAAATTGCCAAGAAACTGAAGATCTCATACAACGTTGTGTACTACTCCCTTCACAGAACAGCACAAACTGGCTCTAACCAGAATAGAAAGAGACAGTCCATCATTACTTTAAGACATGAAGTTCAGTCAATATGGAACATTTCAAGAAAGTTTCTTCAAGTGCAGTCGCTAAAGCTGGCTCTCATGAGGAACGCCACAGGAAAGGAAGACCCAGAGTTACCTCTGCTACAGAGGATAAGTTCATTAGAGTTAACTGCACCTCAGAAACTGCAGCCCAAATAAATGCTTCACAGAGTTCAAGTATCAGACACATCTCAACTTCAACTGTTCAGAGGAGACTGCGTGAATCAGGCCTTCATGACATAATTTATGCAAAGAAACCGCTACTAATCTGTCCAGTGGAAATCTCGTATATCAAATATGAAGTATATTTTGATTTGTAACACTTATTCAGTCACTACATGTGTTATAGTTTTGATGTCTTCCGTATTATTCTATAATGTAGAAAATAGTCCAAATAAAGAAAAACCATTGTATGAGTAGGTGTGTCCAAACTTTTGACTGGTACTGTACTGTATATGTCTCTCTCGCCTCAGAGGTGCGTTGTCCCCCCATGGTGACTTTGAGGAACGTCCTGCTGTCGCCCCCTGCCTGTGGACAGAGGAAAGTGAAGCCTGGCACCTTGTGCCGCCTTGCCTGTCGCCACGGTTACCGTCTCCAGGGAGACCTGGAGGCACGCTGTCTCTCCTCCGGGGACTGGAGCACTAACATCCATAAAGCCACCTGCACAGGTAAAACAAAATGTAGGATACTGTGTGTGTGTGTGTGTGTGTGTGTGTGTGTGTGTGTGTGTGTGTGTGTGTGTGTGTGTGTGTGTGTGTGTGTGTGTGTGTGTGTGTGTGTGTGTGTGTGTGTGTGTGTGTGTGTGTGTGTGTGTGTGTGTGTGTGTGTGTGTGTGTCTGCTCGTGAGACAGTTTTCCATGCACCCCTTCTGCACCTTCCGTGCATTTCTTTCCACGTGAACCTTCTGCTGACTGCTTTTGTAGTCCCTAATACAGAGGAGAACCAATCCCTGTGTTTGAGGGTTGGGGGAACAACGTTGTAATTGCATACAGCTTCTCCAGATGCTTTGCAGGTGAAAGAGGTGGCTGTAGAATGAGTACTGTTTCGGGCTTTATATCCACACACATGCACACATGGACACGCACGCATGCACGCATGCACGCATGCACACACACGCACCCGCACCCGCACGCATGCTCACACACACACACACACACGCATCCCTCATGGCCTCCAATAGAAAGCAGGCTGATTAAGGCTGTGTCATTAAAAAGTGGAAGATATGTCATAAAGATAAAAGGAGTGGAGAGAGGGATGGGGGATGTCATTGAGATCCATGGGATGGCTGAGGCCAAGGTGGGTCTGCTCTGGTTCTCTTCTCACTGGCACATCTGGGAGGGAGGGAGGGAGGGAGGGAGGGAGGGAGGGAGGGAGGGAGGGAGGGAGGGAGGGAGGGAGGGAGGGAGGGAGGGAGGGAGGGAGGGAGGGGAAAAGAATAAGAGTAGAGAGAAGAGAATAGAAGAGAAGAGAAGAGAAGAAAGGAGAGAAGAGTAGAGAGCTGACCTGGTTCCAGCCTCTCTCATAATACCTATGACACAAACAGTAAAATATTTCCCTTCCAATAAAGGGAAAACCCTGGCAGATCTGATCAGAAGTCTGTGTGTAAGTTTAATAGAGACGGATACTTCACTAGATGGGTCATGTCCAGCTGTGAACTTCCACACAAAAGGTAGTCCAGCTCTGTTCTCAATGACCTACCTGGCTTAGTAAAGGTTAGAAGGAATCAGGTGTTTGACACAACTAGCTCTGTGGAACTGGTGGTCAGTACAAAGGGTTAGCATTGCACTAGTATGTAAGGGATGGAACAGAGATAGCGACAGCTGTAATAGACTTATATGGCTATGAGGTGATGTCGATAATAAAGATGGACATATAATTGGCTATGAAGTCGATGTGTTAGACTACAGTACAATTAATTAAAAACGGAGGGGGCTCTGACGTGCTGTGTTAGAGAGGTCAGAGGTTATATGTGACAGCACTGTCACTCCCTCAGTGATAAGAAGTAGCAGGGCCACATATGACAATGTGTGATGTAGAAGGCTGCATCCCCAATGGCACCCTACTCCCTACACAGTGCACTACCCTGGTCAAAAGTAGTGCACTATGTAGGGAATTGGGTACCATTTGGGATGAAGACAAAGTCTCTTCCTCGGTTTGTTGCTTTAGTTCATGTCCCTCTTGTAAGTGTACCCACTGGGCACAGACGTCAGTTCAACGTTTGGTTGAGTTTTCAACTAAAGTAAATCCAACGTGAAATCAACAGAACATTTCACCATGTCATTGGATTTAGGTTAAAAGTTGGGTGAAAAAAATACAAAATGCCCGTAAATTGATTACTTTTTTCAAATCAAATCAGTTTTCCATGTTGATTCAACGTCATCACAGATTTTTGTTGTTGAAATTACGTGGAAACAGCATTGATTCAACCAGGTTTTACCCACTGGGTATTGTTCTTAGAAGAGTTGGAGTTAATTCCATCTAATTTCCTGTCAATTGAGGAGTTGAATGGCAATCATATGGAGTGCCATCATGTCAAGTTAAACTGACTGGAATTGAAACAGAATAAAATTGATTTAGGATTTTACAGTGATTTATTGTTGTTGTTTATTTTCTCACCCTCTTTATCCATCCTCTCCGTCCACTCGAATACTCAAGACTGTCATTTATTGGTTGTTTATTTTCTCAACCTCTCCATCTCTGCCTTTCATCTGTCATTTTGTTTTCTCACTCCATCCAGACTCAGAGCCCCCTTGGGTCCAGTGCCCCAGAGACGTGGTGGCAGAGACGGACGAGAGGCGTGGCACTGCCAACATCAGCTGGAACGTGCCTGCTGCTACTGACAACTCTGGGCAGGAGGTGAGGAGAGGGCTGTCTCTTTACTCCTCCAGGGGATGCTAGTGTTTGCATACGTACCTGTCCTGAGGTAAAAGGTTGCCACGAGCAGCACCGCAGATATTGAGAAGAGCGAGATGCAAGACTTCTCTCTCACACAGTCACACACTGTATCTGTGCATGGGTTTGCTTCACACTGTTACAGCCTGGTTGCCAGGGGACCAAAACAGGGGAGAAGTGGAGCCTTGCGCTTCAACCCTCTTAGTTGTTACGGATATTTACCCACCATGCTGTTTGCTTTCTGCATCTCAACTCAGCAAAAAAAGAAACGTCCTCTCACTGTCAACTGCGTTTATTTTCAGCAAACTTAACATGTGTAAATATTTGTATGAACATAACAAGATTCAACAACTGAGACATAAATTGAACAAGTTCCACAGACATGTGACTAACAGAAATTGAATAATGTGTCCCTGAACAAAGGGGGGGTCAAAATCAAAAGTAACAGTCAGTATCTGGTGTGGCCACCAGCTGCATTAAGTAATGAAGTGCATCTCCTCCTCATGGACTGCACCAGATTTGCCAGATTGAGATCCGGGCTCTTCTCTGGCCATGGCAGAACATTGACATTCCTGTCTTGCAGGAAATCACGAGCAGTATGTCTGGTGGCATTGTCATGCTGTAGGGTCATGTCAGGATGACCTGCAATGACAACAAGCTCAGTCCGATGATGCTGTGACACACTGCCCTAGACCATGACGGACCCTCCACCTCCAAATCGATCCCGCTCCAGAGTACAGGCCTCGGTGTAACGCTCATTCCTTCGACGATAAACGTGAATCCGACCACCACCCCTGGTGAGACAAAACCGCGACTCGTCAGTGAAGAGCACTTTTTTCCAGTCCTGTCTGGTCCAGCGACGGTGGGTTTGTGCCCATAGACGACGTTGTTGCCGGTGATGTCTGGTGAGGACCTGCCTTACAACAGGCCTACAAGCCCTCAGTCCAGCTTCTCAGCCTATTGCGGACAATCTGAGCACTGATGGAGGGATTGTGCATTCCTGGTGTAACTCGGGCAGTTGTTGTTGTCATCCTGTACCTGTCACGTGTGATGTCAGGTGTGATGTTCGGATGTACCGATCCTGTGCAGGTGTTGTTACACGTGGTCTGCCACTGCGAGGACGATCAGCTGTCCATCCTGTCTCCCTGTAGTGTTGTCTTAGGCGTCTCACAGTACGTACATTGCAATTTATTGCCCTGGCTACATCTGCAGTCCTCATGCCTTCTTTCAGCATGCCTAAGGCACATTCACGCCGATGAGCAGGGAGCCTGGGCATCTTTCTTTTGGTGTTTTTCAGTCAGTAGAAAGGCCTCCTTAGTGTCCTAAGTTTTCATAACTGTGACTTTAATTGCCTACCGTTTGTAAGCTGTTAGTGTCTTCACGACCATTCCTTGACGACCATGTTCATTAATTGTTTATGGTTCATTGAACAAGCATGGGCAACAGTGTTTAAACCCTTTACAATGAAGATCTGTGAAGTTATTTGGATTTTTATGAATGATCTTTGAAAGACATGATCCTGAAAAAGGGGTGTTTCTTTTTTTGCTGAGTTTACATCATCTAAGTCTACCTTTAATCTTTTTTCGTGAACAGCTTTTCACAAAGAGTCACAAGGTGAAAAACATCAACCCAGTCCTAAACCCCAAAGAGCAAACAGTAGCACAGTGTCAAGGAACAAGCAAAAACTCCCAAGGAAGGAAGAATACTGTAGAGGAACTAAACCTGTCAGGGTTTATTGAGTAATCGAATGGTAACGGTGTTCTTTTGACCACTGACCCCTACCAAACACAATGCTATTTCTCTGTAAACAAATTAACAACAGACTTTCAGCATGCTTGTACAGAAGGGCATTCAACATGTACTGCACTGACACAAATGACTGATGATTGGTTGAAAGAAATTGATAATAAGAAGATTGTGGGAGCTGTACTGTTATATTTCTGTGCAGCCTTTGATATCATTGATCATAACCTGTTGTTGAGAAAACTTATGTGTTATAGCTTTTGAACCTCTGCCAAATCGTAGATTCAGAGCTATCTATCTAAAAGAACTCAGAGGGTTTTCTTTAATGGAAGGTTCTCTAATGTCAATTATGGTGTACCGCCAGGCAGCTCTCTAGGCCCTCTACGCTTTAATTTTTACCAATGTATGTGTGTCTATGTATGCTGATGATTCAGCTATATACTCCTCAGAAACCACAGCTAATGAAGTCACTGAAACCCTTAACAAAGAATGGGTGGCCAGTAATTAACTGGTCCTGAACATCTATTAAACTAAGAGCATTGTATTTGGTACAAATCATTCCCTAAGTTCTAGACCTGAATCTGGTAATAAATGGTGTGGCTGTTGAACAAGTTGAAGAGACTAAATTACTTGGTGTTACTTTAGACTGTAAACTGTCATGGTCAAAACATATAGATTCAATGGTTGTAAAGATGGGGAGAGGTCTGTCCGTAATAAAGAGATGCTCAGCTTTTTTGATACCACACTCCATAAAGCAAGTCCTGCAGGCTCTAGCTTTATCTTATCTTGATTATTGTCCAGTCATATGGTCAAGTGCTGCAAAGAAAGGCCTAGTTAAGCTGCAGCTGAACCAGAACGGAGCGACACGTCTTGCTCTTCATTGTAACCAGAGGGTTTATATTAATACTATGCATGCCAGTCTCTCTTGGCTAAGAGTTAAGGAAAGACTGACTGCCTCACTTCTTGTTTTTATAAGAAACATTAATGTGTTGGAAAGTCTAAATTGTTTGCATAGTCAGCTTACACACAGCACTGACACACACACTTACCCCACCAGACATGCCACCAGGGGTCTTTTCACAGAACAAATTCAAGGAAAGATATAGTATTATACAGAGCCATCTTATATAATGAAAGCGAACAGCAAACCTGGCTTCAAAAAACAAATATAGCAACACCTTACGGCACAACGCCTCTCCCGCATATAACCTACTTGTTGTGTGTATTTACTGGCATGTACAGTATCAGTCAAAAGAGTGTGCAAAGCTGTCATCAAGAATCTAAAATCTAAAATATATTTTGATTTGTTTAACACTTTTTTGGTTACTACATGATTCCATATGTGCAATTTCATAGTTTTGATGTCTTCACTATTATTCTACAATGTAGAAAATTGTAAAAAATAAAGAAAAACCCTTGAATGAGTAGGTGTGTCCAAACTTTTGACTGGTACTGTATGTGTAACTGATAGATGCACACACACATACTCAATGTTCATTTTTTTTAAAAATGTATGTCAATTGTAAAGTCTTTTGTCTGTAATGTCTTTTTAGTTTTGTGTCAGACCCCAGTAGAACTAGCTGTTGCCATTGGCGTCGGGCTAATGGGGATCCTAATCAATCAAAATTCAAATACCTCTGACCTCTGCCCTCTAGGTCCTGGTCCAGGTGAAACCTGTGTACACCCCTCCCCAGCTGTTCCCTATAGGAGAGGAGAGGATCACCTATGCAGCTACAGACCGTGCTGGGAACCAGGCTAACTGTACCTTCACTGTCACTGTCATAGGTGAGGTCAGATCACAACCAAAAATCAACCACATCACATCCACCTCATAACCACATCACAACCAACCATCAGATCACAACCACATATTAGAACCACATCCCAACCCCATCATAAAACAACACAACAAAACAAAACCAATGTGAAACATGTAGTTGAGATTG